>NW_010429974.1:13645-24879 GCF_000710305.1 Buceros rhinoceros silvestris
GAAAGAGTGCATCTGTATACTTAAAACTAAATGAGTGGGAAAACATTTTTGCCAGACTTAAAAGCTTTTAAATGGAGGTATTCCAAAATGAAAGCTAAAGGCTAAATTCCATTCAGATGTGCTACATTTGGATATAATAGAAGGATTTTGGAAAAAAGAACGGGCTAAAACTTTTACTGGCAATGAGATGTTAACTAAACCAGGATGAGATGTCATATAGGACTCGCGAGCACGTATGTCAGGTAGTAAAAGGACGCTTTTTACAAGTGTGAAGGAGGGGTGATGCTACAAGACAGGAATTCCAGTTAAACTAGCTGGGAAGACAACTCTTCAGTGCAAGAAAGAGAACTGGATGCTTCCATTCAAAATCCTCATTTTGAAAGGAATTAATATGCCCATAACAATGGCAGAGAATGTAGCCTGAACCAGCACTTGCAGCTTTGTGAGACATTCATGACTTTAAGTGGTAGAGGAAGGAAGCCTTCCTTGTGTATTTCTTACTGGCTTGTGCTATGTTTTCTGTAGAGAAGGACTGGGAGAAAGAGCCTTTTCCAAACTTAGCAGCTGCCTCTGCATTGGCATTGTGATGGCTGTTGCTTGTAGATAGACTCAGCAAGGATTTCCCAGCCACGAGAGGAAAGCACAAAAAGGTATTCTGCCTGTTCAAGTGAAGTGACCATGTTTCTGTTGTACTGGGCAACTGCATTAGTGTCATAGTTAAAGCCATCTGATTTTTAAGGGCTGTAACAATTTTTCTGAAGTTATTGAACGCCCGTACAGTAAAATAAGAGTAAATAACAAGTTGTATCTGTCTTTAAACTTCCATTTCCCAAATGAATCAATGGAAGTATTTAAATGAATGATGGGGCCACAACCAAGCAAGGCTTGCTAAACCATGTTTTTTTCTGGCCAGAGTAGGATTCCTGGAAGCTGTTCTGTTCCAAGTCAGAACCTATTTTGGTTTCTCAGTGTTAGATGCTTTATGGCAGGAGATCTGAACAAGTGCTTCCTAAACAGCTGCTCATACAAGAACTACTCTGTATGGACAGACCAGAGTCAGTACTGCAAATGTGTGACCCCTGACTAGTATTTCAGTCACCCATTCAAGCAACAGATAAATACCAAACTAAAAATAGCAAGTCCAGGGCCCAGAATAAGTATTTTCAGTCATGTACATAATAGGCTCTTTTAAAAAATTGTTGTTAAAACACAGGATACCAAGAAATTAATTTGCTAAACCCCTCCAACAAAAAGACCCAACCTGTATGTAACGTGTGTGTGTATTTTTCTTTTACTTTTATGAAAGCCCATTTGGCAGCTAATTAGAGGAAAAGTTACTCCTGTTGATTCTTTGCGAATTACTTCCTTAGCTCTCATATAATTAAAAAAAAAAGCTGAGAGGGAAAAAATTCTTGAACAGAAGTGAGGGGAAGAAAAGTCAAAGGATCTGTTGTTTATCTTGATTGGCCAAGGTGCCTACAGAAGACTTCAGTGCTGTTTGTGCAGTTGCAGCCTGTATCTGTATGTACAGAATTACCTCTCTGCTGCTGCTGGGACAGTGCAGCCAGTGAAATGTGGCAGGCAGCCTCTGCTGGCTCTAAGGGTGTCTAAGTAAAAGGCATGGCCTTCTGAAGGAGCACAGAAGGTTTTCTTTCCAGCCAAGAAAACTTGATGGATGTGTTGGTGACCAATGGTAGGCAGTGTGTCTGCTAGGCAAGCCCAGCCTCAAGTGAGCTGGCAGAGTTTGAAGTGCAATAAAACTCCAGTTTAGCTCTCCTAACGTTATTCTTTCAATAGCGGCTTTGTGGACCTGCTAGCAAGCAGAACAGAGAACTGCGGAAAGAGAAGAACAAGGTTGTTTCTTCTGCAGAGACAGGTTTAGAGCATTGGACTGAGGTCGCCATGGCATTCTCGTAAGGTCTATGTAGTGATCAGGTTAATGCAGAAGTATGGAATGATTTTTTTTAATGGCTGATTAGCCCTTACTGATTAAAGAGAGCCCCTGACCTCCATTTGAAAATCCTGTTGCCATCACTCTTGGGTGTAGGTAGGCTAGAATCTACAGGAAACCAGCTCATGGAAATTTTGATCTTTGTCTATTACAAGCTACTAACATTATAAAATGCAAGCTTCAAGTAAGTATGTCAATGTTTTTTCCTCTACTTACTCATTTGTTGTGTACTAAGTGGTACCATATTTTATGCAAAGCCTTGTGTTGGTATAACCATGTGGTTCTAAGGCAGTTTAGATGTGATGTGCAGCATCTGTCTGCAGTGCCACAGAACACAGTAGCAGGAGAGTGGTCCATATTTTCTGTTGTTCCAGTTCCAAAAACGTCTAGTTGCAGAGCCTCTCTCTCTATATGTATTGAATTGTCCTATGAAATTGGCCCTGCCTCCCTTTCCCTGAGTAGCTTCACTTCAGTGAATGATTTGGCAGTACTCGGAACTGTCTCGCTGTGCTTTAACTTAACCTTCCCTTTTCCCTCTTCCAGCTGACTTTTGACATAGTTGGTTATCTTACTTTCCCCCCAGCACTTCAGTGGGGTAGAATGTCATATGTGCTACTCATGTTCTGACGTCTCACCTGAAGAGCTGACTTAAATTTAGTGTTTGGGCAACCTGTAGCTGTAAGGAGTTTGCCCAGAGGAAATCATAGTGTCTTGCCCAGAGGAAATCATGGTGTCTTGCCATTATCTTTATGCCCTCTAAACTTCTGACTGAAGAAAAGGCAAAACTGCAGTGGCATCTGCAAAGCCAGCAGCTGCCTGTGTCGAGTGTCAGTGCAGGCAGGCTCGTGTTCTGGAGGAGGGTAAAGATATTTGGGGAAGCTGTGTGGGGACCCATGTTCTGGATGTGGAGGTCCTTCCCCTCTCCTCTTTCACAAAGGCTTGTCCATAAAGGGAACTTTCACAAGAACTGCATTGAAGGATGATGTCCTTATCTCTGCCCATAACCCTGATCCCTCCATGCTGACAGAACAAACCCAACTGAAATATAGCCACTTCAGAGCTGCTGTTTCCCAGGATTGTACTGTTGCTATTTTGGTGTACTTGTGTGCTATCTAATAGTAAAAGTTTGGTCTGCTTTAGAAGGGCTGACTCTTTGAATGGAACTTGTAATTGGAATAGCATCTGTCTACTTCATCTGCTCTACGGTCATTTGAGAGCAAAGAGGAGAGGTTGTTGGAGAGCTGAGAGGCCAATTTGTGGCAGGGCCAGCGTGAAACGAACAGCAGTGGTTTACAGTGACTGAGGGAAGGGAAAGACCTAGCTTGGGTAATGAGATGGAAGAACTTGGCTTGAGTGAGTGCTCCTCCCCTGCTAATTGAAAATATCGCCTGTTGTTAATTGCTTTAATGAGGTTCATAACTGGAATTTTAAGTGTCTTGTGTGTGCTATATAGTCACTGCCATGTTAGTATATTTTTTTTCATTTCCAGCTACAGCTGTACCTAACTCCTGGCACATACATGAACATTAAGATGCCCTTATACTCACATGATTCCCTGAAGTTGTTTTTAATTTGTTTTGCACCATATTTTTTCTTAATTGTTTATAAGTAAGGAAGCCTGAGCTGTGCTTGGCTATTGGTAAGTAACACGAATATACATGATTTCCAAGCAGCTGGCAAGAGTACTGGTTGACAGCTTATGTTGTCAGTTAATGTAACTGTAAGAGGGAGCATGTCCCTGTTGTTTTGACTGCATCTCTTTAAATTTTAAAAACCTCTAAGCTTGTCGTTGTGGAGGCTGGTTAAATCCAAACTTTGAGTCCCTCTCTTGACTGTAAGGGACATACTGCTCAAACTGGTTTGTATAACAGGAAATTATAATGGGGGTGGTAGTAGGTATGGAGGAGGCCAAGCTGCTTAAAGGCTGCCCTTATACTTCAACTGTGTCTCTCTCTTCCTCTGTGATGCTCTTGGCTAGCTTTACTCCCTTTCATAGTCTTCAGAAAAGAGTAAGCGATCCTGAATATTCAGAACTCCATGAGTCCCAACCATTAAAGCAACATTTTCACATTTTCTCCTCTGTCTGGTTTTTGCATTTTGTACAAGGAAACCTTTTGCTTCAGACACGCCACGAACTAGTGTCTTTTTAATTAGTGTTAACTTTAGAACATCTTACCAAGCTTATAAAAAGGAACTGAATTTTTCACCAAATGCTTGCAAATGGCTTATATGAAATGTGAGAAAAAGCCTTCTTCATTCCTAGTCTCATTTTTCCTTTGACTCTGTATTGCTGTCTGCTGGAGAGTGTACACTAGTTTGCTCTTCTAGATGAGTGTGTTAGACCAACAGGTTCTGTTGCCCTGTGATAGTGCAAAACAGAGGTTTTGCAGCCCTATGTGCTTTTCTCAAGTATTTGTAGTTGTCAGGACTGTGAAAGCTATGTAGTTCTTCACCAACAGTAACAAATTGAGCTGTTGATCTAAAGCTAAAGGAGATTCAGTCTTCTCTTTTTTCCTCGCTCATTGGTGGTCAAGAGTGAGCTCCCTGCTCTTTGAAGCTTCAACTGACAGAACATATTTTCAGAGTCACTTGTTGATTGGCTTCTTAGTGATGTGTGTGGACGTACTGATATATTGAAGGCATGTCTTACAGAAAATGTACTTGCCTGGAAAATGCAAAGGGTTCTAGTCATTGTCATATCTTCCTGCAAGTCAGATATTCCAGACTTCACTGACCTAATTTAAGTAAGGTTATTTCAGCAATCTGTCTCTGCATTTTGAATTGGATGAATTAGAAAGGTGTGTTTGCTTGTGCTGGATAAGGGGAGAAATGAGAAGAAAAAATTCCTAACCACGGTGTTTCAGTGAAGGCTTGCAAGTTGGGGAGATGGATATGCTCTTCCAACTGTCCAAGGAGCATGGCAACATCCTTTTTAACATGTAGTCCTGGGCTTTTTCTCATAGTGTGTCTTTGGGTGCAACACATACCTAAGCTGACGTGGACCTGTGATGCTGTTAGGCTATGCTTTAGACCTGGGAGCTTGAGAGTGCTGACTATTCCCTGGAGCAGACATGAATCGCCAACAGATCTCCTCTGGGATTTCCTTAGAGTAAGATGTGCTCTTCCTAATATAAGCTTCAGGCTATTTGCCCACTTATCTACTAACCAGCATAGAGTGAGTTGGCAGATGCAGACAGGTTTTAGCTAGCTCTTTCTTCTGAGCCAGGAGGATGTGGGTAAGCTTTGGTCTGGAAATCTGATTGCTGTTTCATAAACTATGGCACCTGAATGTAAATGCACTGCCAACAGGGTTTACTCTCTTGGTCCCAAACCTGCACTAATGCAGCCATAGCTTCTGGACCATGCAGCTTGTGCACACTGGCTGAACAAGCTAAGGTCCAGCTGTACCTGCCTATGTAGACATTATCAATGTATGTGTGTGTGTGTGTCTGTCTATCCTTCTCATCTAGCTTAATAACCTTTTCCTGCAGCTTTGTTACATCCTCTTTATTGCCACGCACTGGTGATTGTTAGGTAAGTTCCCCTTCTGCTTCACGGGAAGTGTGTATTCCTCCATGCAGAGCCCCATAAGTGGTGTTCTTGGCATTACCCTTGATTTAACAACTGGAAAACACACTTTTAAAATATTAAACTTATCCAAATTGAAATAATCTGAGCTAAAGAGATTTGTGGTAGGTTCTTGCCTCTGCTGGAGTACCTTGGAAAGATTTTAAAATAGTTCAGTGATTTCTGATGTTGAGACTAAAATCAGGAGGAAAAAGGTTGCATGAGGACTTTCAACAGCTTAGTTGAAACTCAGGTATGTCTGATAGTGGAAATTTAGGAGACTTGCTGTGTTTGGGGGTGCCTGTGACCAGTTCATGAAAGTGTTCTCAGTTTTATCCTTTTTCACTTGTGCTTGTCATGTGCCCACGTTTGTTGAAGTTTGGCAATAAGCTCAAAATATGTGAACAAGCTTGCTCTATAGGAAACCAGGAGGGGCCAGGCTCTTGCAGTTAGTTTTGGCAGGGAGCTGTGGTCACAGTGCCTGGGAACTGAGAGTTGCTCCAGTCTGTGCTTGCAATGGTCCTTCCTCTGGCCCTCAGCTGAGGAGAAAGGGTACCTATGAAGGAGGTAGAAGCAATACCTAGAAAAGGAGGAGCAGAGGAGATAGTATTTTGCAGGAACCACGCTGTAAGATTAAAAGCAAAGAACTAAATTTTTAAGAACAGAAGTGTAGTGAAATAGGTACTTGAGTACTGAATCTAGGTCTCAGAAGACTTTACCGTGCTCTACCAGCAACTTCAGAGGCCCTTTATGTGTTTGTAAAGTGTTACCTCCCTCTAGTGGTGTGTGTGCAAGGCTATGGGCACAGTTCCCTTCTAGCTGCAGTGGTGAGGGCAGGTGAGATATAGAACGTACAAATAAAGCACTGTGTCCTTGACTTACATCCAGCCATAGATACCATGTTTTGTAGATATACAGATGCACTTGGTGTGCCTGTGAGATACTGGGCAACTTGCATAAGGCTTGCTGTTGGCAGGTGAACATTTAGTGTCCCTCCCTTTCTGGGTGTTTAACTGGATCCACAGGACATCAGGCTTGAAGACAGGCTCAGCACAGGAGAAGGTTTCTATAAGTAGCTACAGTGCCACAGATAAATTATGATTGTTCAGAAGCAGTAGGATCATTGACTCATTTTGAGTGGACAGATCTGGTAACTTTGCCTTTAATATCTCTGCACTTTTATTTAGTGAACAAGAGTGATGAAGAAAGGTAGTCTTAGTGTGGTGGAAGAAGCTGCTGCTCTGGATAGAAGAGCCTGGGTGCAACATAGGCTTTTCTAACTGTTGCAGCCAAGACTGGATGGCACGTGCTTAGGGGTGTGGGGCCTCACACTCACATGTTTTGTTGCCTTTGAGATTTCATATTCAATTGACTGCTGATGAGGTAAGTGTCTGATGGGTGAGAAAATAGTATGTAATAGCATGCTAAGGATTGTATCATACTGGGAGTAGCATCCTAAATGTGTTCACTGATTATCAGCTCTGCAAACTAATATTTGCTGTTGCATGAACCACTTCTCCTTTCTTTCCCAAGCTTTAGATTTTAAGTAAAAAACCACACAAACCTGTTTCATTATTTCCCAGCACGGCAAATGAGATGATGCCCAGTGAATGGGCAGTGAGGATGAGGGATAGCAGGCTAACTTGAGAATTGGTTTTATGTGGGAAGTTATCCATGGGGCAACTCTTGTCGTTTTAAATTTTAAAGCCTTGGGTAATGTTTAATTAGTAAATACTTGTAAGAATGTCAGATTTGCTATTGCTGTGCTGGAGGTGCTGTCCTCAGGGTCAGCAGACTAGAATGTGCAAGTATTCCTCAGCTGTCCCTGCAAAATCCAGCCCTTTGGTTTAAGCTGCCGTGGGAGGTGGTTTCAGAGCCTGTCTTTGGCCAACTTTTCCCTGGCCTCACTAAGGGATGCTCACCTGGTTCCTTTCCATTCACTGTTGGGGCTGTGATCACCCATGCCAGAGGCTATATAGCAAACAGTTGGAGAGGTTGTAATGTCTTAAACTTTTACAGCCATTTACTACTTCATGCATGTCTGTGCCCTGAGATCTCTTACCAGTAGCCTGCAAAGAATTCAGGCAACCTAAACAACCATAGGGCTGTCTTCCAATGCAAGGATGTATTTAAGTTGTGTTAAATAGCACAGAAGCTAACTTAGGTGATATTTTTTGACTTTTGAATACTCAAGCAGAAATCATCTCATCCTGCCTACTTTGTTAATACAAACTGGAGAGGATGCATAAAAGGAGAGTGTCCATCCTCCCCTTCCCAAGTTGTTTCAATTGATGGGTATTTGCACCCACAACCCCCACATCTCTTCTATTTTAACTTTTATGGGGGCTGCTCCCTGTCAGCGTGCTTCTTGTTTCTTTTTCACCCCCCATCATCTGCTATTTGCAACACCTTGTCTCCTTCTTGCTGGAGCGTGTCAGTGCTTTGGTTTTCTTGCACAGCTTCATGGCACTAAGAAGACCCTTGAAATACCACCCTTCAGCTATGCACAGCCCATTTCAGGCTCGCCCCAGTCTAATCTGGATTTAGTTGCTTAATTGTAGTAGGATTGATCACACTTAACCTCACCAATAAGACCAGGCAAACAGAAGGCATGACTGCTTCTTCCTCCCCTTTGTCATTACAGCTGTGGTGGGGTGGTCAGGCTCTTGACCTAAGCACATGTTTTTCGTGAGTCTTGAGATCATGCAGGCACAGTAGTTGAGATGGGGAAAGAATAGTTGATTATGTTTATTCATTCAGCCAAAAATAAGAGCAGAGTTACCTTTTTGGACTCCTGTCCATTTGTGTCGTGTATCAGAGTGCGAATCTGCTGTGAAGTGATGAAGATACAAATGATCTTTTACAGAAAATGTAATTGAATATCAGTATTTCAGACACAACTATAGTCCCTTGTTTCTGAAGTATTCCTATTTTTTGCTTTGGCTTTCCATGATGTAGAGGAGCCATGTTACCTTTTAAACCAGAGCTTCAGTGACTTACTGGTACAGTTGCCCTCTGGGCTGATGGCAGTGAGAACCTTGAAGATGTAAGAGAAAGTTGATTTGAAGAAGGTAAGAGTGAAAAGGGATAGAAGCAAGGATTTCATCCACATCACTGGTACCAATCAGAGTAAAATTAACCTTTCAATGAAGTGTGATTGCAAAAAAGCTGTATATGTATATATATATCTTCTAGGGAATTCCACCTCACTGTTGTCTTTCAACATCATCTTGGTTTGCCAGGATGCTGCTCTGATAGGCAAGAGTTCAAAATGTCTGTCTGACAAAATACTCGATGTGCTGAACAGTACTTCTGAGCGCATGTACCACTGGCATTTATGCAGGTTCATGGGTGCATATTTTGATAAGTTTACAGTAGGCACCCTATCTTAACAGTATAGTGAGCTGCTTAGATAAAATGTTCAGGAGGTTTATTGTCTATTTAGGGAATTTCTGGTTCTTAGTGTGATAGGCGAATTAGTGTAGACTTGGGATAGTAAGCTACTAAGTAAGTGTACCACCATTATGGATTAATCTTTATCCTTTCCAAATCTGATGGCTTTTACTGAATCTCTCTAAAGTCTGTGGAAGATTAGGTTAGAAACTCCCTTATCGTCGGATTGTGTTACAGTAACTAGTATTTTTATGATTCATCTCAGCAAATGCCTGCACTTCCTTTTTGGCTTAAATGCATGCTGAAAAAGAGTGAATCTGCAAATTGGGCAAAGGATGTGGTTCATGTATTTTTGTTCATCAGGTCTAACAGCCCACACAACTGCGCTATCATGTTCCTGCATGCTTTCCTTCAGAGGTGGGGAATGGGGAACGTAATCATCTTACTACTGTTCTTCCTCCTCACACCCAAATAGACATTGAATAGCTGATATTTTAGCCAGACCTTCCAATATAGGTAGTTGTTTGACACTTTGGTTCTTAACTTTTGTTAGATTAACTCAAGCTAATTTATTATCTTTCTTAATACTGTTTGGACTCTTCTTTTACCCAGTAGAAGAGTAATTTTGGTGTTATCTGTGGCAGTTGCTATTAGAATTGCCTAATTATTTCCCAGTTGTTGAAACTTTTGCAGATCACTGGAAACACCACCTTTTTGTCAAAATGTTTCTTGAAAGGATCTTGAAAGGTGTTCATGGAGTACAAGACAGCTGCTGCTGGGGATGGTGGACTTGTTGCTTCATCCTGACTCTCAGATCCACTCTCCCCTTTGGACACCTTCAAGTCCCTGTTTTCATTCAGGAGGTGCAAAGGTGGTGTGGCACCAGTGAACTGACTGATGACAGTGTATTTGTGGAAGAGGACAGACTTGCAGTATCCATGCACTGGCTTGGATGGAGCAAAGGCAATGAGGGAGCCGTATGTCTGTGGCACTGAGGCCACTGTGAGAGTGGGACTTGGTACGGAGGAGAGGCTGAGACCAGAGTGTTTTGTATGTGCAGTGAGGTGCTGCTTTACCATTTCTAAGTGCCTTTTATGATAAGAAAATTAAAAAAAAACAGTAGATTTTTTTTTTAACGTAACTGTAAATGCAATAATGGCAGTATGTGGATGATGAATTCTCATTGTGATTCCAGAGCTTAGGGGCCCTTCAAAATGTGTGGACTGCTGCTGTTACTCAGGCATCAATATGTCTCGTGCTGGTGATGGAAAGGGAAAAGCGTATGGGTAGAGGAGGCTTAAAAAAACCCCAACAGCTCTAAGATACTGTATGCCTTAGACATTGTGCTTCACTCAGGCACTGGAAATCTGAGCTTTTCTGATAGGACATGTGTATCGTCCCTGTAAGCCAACTTGAAGCAAAGAAAATCTTCCACAGTGTAACAAAATAAGCAGTCCAGTCAAGAATGTTTTCAAAGCAATTTCGTGGTTTACTGCAGGTTTTATCTACTTCCTCTTCCCTGATGTATTCTTCATCCTCTTGCCCAGTACTGTGAGAATAGCACGACGTGTGCTGCTGGGATGTGTTAGTAACGCAGCTCCTGGCTGAGGGAAGCATTGCTTAAAAGCTGTCATCTCCTATGTGGCTGGGGCTTGGTCTTTTGCTGGCCTGGGAGCAAGGGAGCAAGGAATCAAGCCACCATCCCTTATCGACTTCCTTCTTATCTGACTCCAGACAGATGGAATTGTATGCTATCACCACACTGCTTCTGAGCTTAGTTAAAGATATCTCTATGGACTCAGTGGGAATTTTTGCTTTTCAGGAAGAAGAGATGCCAGATGTAGAAATTGACATTGATGACCTTCTTGATGCAGCCAATGAAGAGGAGAGAGCTCTTAAATTACAGGTAATATTATTTCCTAATTTTAAATGGGAATGTGGCTGAATTAGTGCATCTGGGTCCATATCTTGTGTTTGATTAAATGCACTGTAAGTGTAGAATTAGAACTGAGAAGTTTCTAGGTCTGAGTTTAACATAATCTACTGGACTGTGCAAAGGCAGTAAAAATCCTTTGGGATAAAAATTACTGAAAGGTAGATGATAACAGGAGTTATCATCTAGTAATATATATATCCAGTAATATAGAGAAATATGCTGAGACACATTAGACTCATAATTTTTACAAGTTTATAAAATAAAGAACAGAAAGCATAGAAAAATGACAGTCACATAGAAAAATTATGTAGCTGAGAGGCGGTTATGGTGACCAGATAGTTTCTGTGATTTACTGCTGCAGCAGAAAAACACATGCGTGCATATACA
>NW_010429974.1:24976-27723 GCF_000710305.1 Buceros rhinoceros silvestris
GCAGCAGAAATACACATGCGTGCATATACAGACCAGAAATCCTCCACTGTCCTTAGGATACTGGAAACTGTTTCTTTCTCTGTACTAGCTAGAAACTGGAACCCATTGAGTTATCTTGGAGTAACTTGTCTAAAAGCTTGAGGAAAGGATAAGATGGTCAGCAACAGGAATTAGTAGAGAAATTCAGAAGCTGTCTGCTGAAATTACCAATTCAAACCATCTCTCCAATTCTCTGAATCCCACTTGAGTTAAAAGTTAATGGAAGAATGAAGAGGAAAAGAAAAGAAATATCATTGCCTTGATTTGGATTTGGGTACATATACATAAATTAATAAACCCAATATTAGTCTCTGTTTAGAGTCTTTTCAGATGCACTGAAGGAGAGAAACCTGTCCCAGAGCAGTGGTTTGCCTTCAGCTCACTTCTGGGAGGTGACTAATGTGGTGCTTAGATGCACCACACCTGATTTGTAGTGCCTGTTGGAGAGCCTTTTCTCAGGGGCCACTGCCCTGGCACAGACACGTGGGTCATGGCCCCAGGCTATTTACTCAGCGTTCATAAATAGCTTTGCTCCTGCCTACACTAGCTGCTGCAGCTGCTCTGCCAAGAATGCCTGACCTAGCTAACCTCTGTATTTCTGCATTGCAAAGTCTGTGGTGCCCTTGCACAGAAAGGTACTTTTCACATGTGTATTGCTGGGAGAAATGTTCTTGGATTCTCCTCAGTTTTTCCTGGAGAGAAGGATTTTGTGATTTCCTAGTTGGAGGAAGAAGCCTTCATTTCTCTCCTGTTCCAAATTATTCTGATCCCTAGGGAGCAGAGATGACTTGCTATAATGCTTGGTTTTCAGTAGCGTCTTCATCCAGTGGTTTATGGTTCTTGCTCTTTTTCTTTCCCCACTCCCTTGCCAGGTTTCATACTGTAGACTTGCTTGTGTTCACTGTTATTCTGTGTTGGAACTGACACTTTTGTTTTGCTTTTAGGAAACTCTTGTAGATTGCTACAAACCAACAGAGGTAAAAAGACTTTTCTTAAATACTATTCACATGTCAAAAATGTAGCTATGTTCAAGCTAAACTAACTTTTTTAATATGATAAAGTAAATATAGGAATATTAATGGGGAGCTGATTGGCTTGGGGTTTTATGTCCTGGTAATGTTTGTGCCTGTCACTTGACTGCAGAGGGAACGGAATTGGGTCCTGTGGAGGAACAGCTGATCATTCTAGCTGAAGTATCAATATTGTCTTCTGTAATGTTCTCATTAAGTTTACTGATCCTTAAAGCTGTCATTTTACAAGAAAACTAAACACAATTCTCATCAGATGGGTAAAGCTCTACTGTATTTACATGACATTTCAGCTTAAGAAATGGACAATGTGCTCTGCAATGTGAAGCTGTTAAATTTTACCTCCAACAGTGAAACTGTTTATTCTGTTATGCAGATATGCAGCTCAGCTAATGGTTTTTATGAATGGACTTGAATACAATCATACTAACCTGAACTAGGAGGATTTAGTTAAGAGTACTCAAGTTTCAACTTGAATATCCTTTACCATGTTCACTGCATGTGTAGCCTGCTTCTGCTATAGTAATGTGTGCTTACTAGGAAGAGTAAATACTTTAACAGAAACTTGAACTCATTGAAAAAAAAAATCTAGGTTATGGGTAAGTTTCTTGGTTCAATTTACAGAGTTGGTGCTTTCCCACCAGTGGATTCCCCTACTTAGAGACTTCTCAGCTATGCATGACTAGAAGAGAGACATTTGGTTTTTGAAAGAAGGCTGTATGTAGCTTGGTTCCTCTCAAAATCTGCAGCTGTAGCCACTGAAACTACTGGGGCTTGAGGATAATCAGGCTGTCAGAAAAAAACACTGGTATGGTTAAATAGACACTTCCCTATGTATCAGGTACATTCTTCAGAACTTTCCATTTTTATTAACTCCTCTGGTAGACTGGGAAAATCTTCCAGAATTGCTATTACAGTTTCTGGTACTAACTTTTTGACGGCGCAGAGAATTGACCCAGAAAGACTCTTATGGTAACACATGTATAGCTTGGTCTGTGTTGTACCTTGGTTTCTCTGCAGCAGATAACACACATCTCCCATTATGGAGATGCCAGGGCAAAAAATCAAGTCTTCAGATGTCTTGCTGTAGTAATGCTACGCTACAGATGACCCCTGTGAGCTTCCCCCAGCCTTCTCTCAGCAAGTGCAGTTGAACCTTAGTTGTTCTTTACAATAGGTGTGAAGACTGATATGGCATGTGGAGCCTGACATGGTTCTTGTCACAGACTAGCAAGTGAAAGTGGAGGTCATGAGTAGGTGGGAGGAACAAGTTGCCAAGAGTTCATCAGCCACTAGTGTGTTATCTGAAAGTAGTAGAGAAAGGCAGAGAATCAAATAATTACCCCTCTTCCTCTTTCATTGAACATGTAATATGAGTTATTTTTCTTAGCTCTGAAGGTTGACACTTAATGCAAGGACACATTTCAAAGCTGTGATAGGGTACGTAACAGATGTTAGTGAGTATGAGAAATTAACAGGACATCAATACTTGTAACACAACTGTATTTAAAGGTGGTCTCCTTGTAGAAAATCTGTAAAAAGAATTTAAACTGAGTTTGTGTCTATTTTGGCTTTACTTTCTTTTTTATTTACCAAAGCCTAAAGTGAGTACAAGATTTTTCTTCTGTTAAAAGTAGATGAGGCCTCTGTATTTCTGGCTGTAGCCCTCCAAGGAATGTC
>NW_010429974.1:27799-32412 GCF_000710305.1 Buceros rhinoceros silvestris
CAGCAGGAAATACACGTGCCATGCTGGTAAATTAAATTGGCATGGCAGTTTGCAGGAAACAGCATCCTGGACCTGTGTACTTGACTGCCTTCAGTGCACTTGGATCAAGGTGAGATTTTAATACTGAACTTGTGACTTGTCTCATCAGTCCTCTGCTGATGGGATGGAGGCAGCTCCTTTACTTGGGAGAATATCCATCTTCCTTGACAATCTTTTGAGATAGCCAAGTTGAGAGGAGTACTTAATCCTCTCTTCTATAAGCACAGTTGCCAAAATGGGAAAGTTATTTTCCGGAACTGTTTTCACAACAGCAGCTTTTCTTCCATCTGTGGCATGATAAGACCAGTAATACTGCATGACTGCAGTCACTTTAAAATAGCCCATACATGGCGGGTTAAAAATCGCTACAAAAAACCTTTAAGATGGCTTAAACTTGCTATGTGAGGCTCTACACCTTGTCTAGAAAAGCTGCAACTCTTTCATGTTTGCAGACTATTCAAAGCTATTGAGGTAATTGGTTTGTGAAAGGATTTCTATAAGATTTGTGGAGAGTGGATGTGAACTGATGGGATGTCTCCTGAATCATCAAATACAGTCAGTCAAGTGCACTAGGGATAACACCAAGAGTTATACAGTTGCAAAAGGCAGTAATCCTTAACTGGAATAAAAATGATGTCATATGTCGTCTCCACTATTCCGAACATAAGGGAAAGTAATATAGGCAGAAAGCTTAACTTATCCCATCTGTTTAAAAAAACAAAACAAAACCCCAAACCCACTCCAAACATATCTTAAGTCAGTCGTGCTTAATGTCTTCCACTTAGACTAAAGGTTAAGGAAAGACGAAGTTTTAGCATGAATTCTGGATTGACTTTTCATCAGAAGAAGCAGAGGTATCCAGGTCACTAGAAAGGTGGAAGAAATTCTGAGCCTCTTTAATTGGCCAAACCCAGTAGCTGGCAGTAACTTAGAGAAACTGCTATGAAACCTTTCTAAGGGAAACAGCTAGACTGTTGAATGTGCTCTAAAATTTTAAAAGCTCTTCTAAGGTAGCAGTTGTGACTATTGTTTTAATTTGTATGGAAATATGCTTAATGTTGGAATCTTTATAAAGAGTCCTATAGTTGCACAAAAAGGCAACTAAAGGTTAATCAGGAAAGTGCACACAGTCAGTATGATTTTCGGGTGCTCTTCAAGTTTACGTGGATGGTCCTTAACTTAATCTTGATTTGCTAATCAAGACACATCTGTAATGTGACTGGTGTGTCATTTGGTCATTAAAAGTTAGTTTTGTAAAATGTGCAAGAAACTACAAGTAATTTCTGGGCACAATTTGCCAACTTGGTTGTTTCTAAAAACATAATTAAAAATTGGTAACTAGCAAACTGTAATGTATAGGTTTTTATTGGTGTTAATCATTGCAGTATGTGACTTGTATTTATACTTTACATCCTTTAACTTGAGCC
The DNA here is from genome assembly GCF_000710305.1 of Buceros rhinoceros silvestris. NCBI lineage: Eukaryota > Metazoa > Chordata > Aves > Bucerotiformes > Bucerotidae > Buceros > Buceros rhinoceros. The sequence goes on from NW_010429974.1 coordinate 29,266, forward strand.
ACAATCTCCTTGCTCCTTGTAGTTAAGTTGCACTTGTTGAAAAGAAGTTGAGTAGCTGCCTGACTTACGGCACAGGCTTTGTCATCTCAAATGTGGACGGTGCTTTTACGTGTGAAAGTCTTCCCACTATGCAAAACTAAACAGTGCTAGAAGTATTCTGCAGACAGTTTACACTTTCTCTGCTTCCCTTTCTCTTCTGCCTTCTCTGCTTCCCCTTCTCTTCTGCCTAGTTCAAAAGCAGTAGATGTCACATAGTCTTGGCATAAGACAAGGCTTAATGTGAGCGTACAGTAATTAAATTTTAGGTTCTGCACAAACTTAAAGGGTATGCTATTGGCAAAATCAGTGCCATAACCACATGAAAAGGAGGGGGGAGCAGCAGCATCCTCCTGCACGACCCATGTGCCAGAGCAGTCAGTGCTTCACTTTTGCTGTGCGTTGCCTGTGGAAAATCCCACTCAGACTTCTGTCATGTTGCTGTCTCAGTTCTATCTGCACAATGGAGGTCACAGGGAATTTGGAGTCTCACGTTATCAGTGACTGTAACAAAGAAATTTAAATATAATCAAACCCCTATTATCAGGATTGCTGATAGTTGACAATAGACTCTTGTTTAGAATAGGAAAACTGTTGTGGGCATGAAATAAATGACGTTTTGTCAAGACTACACTTTGAAGGAGACTGGCTAAATCTCTGTTACTGGTAGCAGCAAGACCACCCATTTAGACTGGGCTTCGAGAAAATCTTAATATTTGTGGCTAATGTGAAATAGAGCTGCTGGTGGGACTGCCAAAGTGATGACAGGAGAAATGACAAAGAGACTGTTAACCTACTGTGGGAGAGGAGTCCAGTGAGCAGGCAGTTTTTATGTTTGCTGACATGAAAAATGCAGTTGAGCTACACGATGTCTGCAATCTTTGAAGAGAACTGGATAGATTAGATTTGAGGTTTCTTTGCTGCTTTCTTTTCTTACAGAAATATACAAAGCTTCAGGTGAATGGGCTTGGAGATCTCTCCCACTCAGGCAGGATTAAATCTATCCTGACAATCTCGTTGTTATACTTCTTGACTCAGTGCAAAATGGAAGAAAAAGGAGATGAAGTTGCATCATAAAAGAAGGTTGTTTTGCTGGGAGCTTAATAACAATTTTCAATATAATTTCAAAACTAATTACGTTAAATTGTTGTGCGTGTTTTCTAGACAGTTTGGGCAGAGATTTAAATCGCTGAATACTCAGTTACTTCAGCGGCTGGACTTCCAGCAGCTTTTTAACACTTAATTTTGAAAGGTAGAGATGCATTTGATTAACTGTTTCCTGAAGTTTAATTCCTGGTTAGAGCAAATGACAGACTTGCCATGCAGCTCTTTAGTGTGATCCAGGCATTGTGGTTTTTAGAAGTAAAACCTGTTTTGGGATGTCTTCAGATAATGTATGTATTTTAGCATGCAGACATGACTAGAAAGCTCAACTCTTCTAAAATGGAAATTTTAAACTTTTGAAGGATCTTTATTTGTTTTTGGTCCTACTATGTTATGCATTATTTCCAGTTACTGTTGTTATGGGTTTTTTTTTTTTTTTTGCTATAAACTCAAGGCAGCAAGATGTAGGATACCTCTTTAAAGCAATAGTAACTAATGATATGTCCTAAAGCCTTAGTGCAGAAGCCTTACATCTGGGTGAGCCTAGGAGCTCATAGACATTTACTGCAGCTCAGCTCATGGGTGGTAAATTATTAAGCCACAGTAACTGTATTATGTGTCCATATTACTTGAAATCAAGTAGGAAACTTTGTAGAGACAAAAGTTAAACATACATATTTAAAAGCAAAGGAGACAGAGGCATTTCTGGAAGAATGTAATTTCTTGTTCATCTGTTTGACCACTCTGAATTTAGTGAAATGAAACTATTCCTATGCCTGCTGAGATCTGTCCTATATTGTACTATAGTGTTGGAGGGAATTAAGCTTGTTTTTGTTTCGGCAAGTACTCATGAATGCAACTTATAATATCGCTGTGGGTATTTAAGAATAGGGGAGCAAATGGTGATTTGACAAGAATAAGCCGTGCTTTATTATGTCCTGCGAACTGCAGAATAACTAGACTGCATGGCTTGGCCATAGCTAAGCTTTGTGGTGTGTAGTCAATGCCTTGTACAGGGCTCACCGAGAAGCTAAAGTGCTCTATATTGTCCTCCTCTGGGCACTGATGATGCTGTGATCTCACTGGAGAGGCCTTGCGGGTGGCATTGTTCAGGGAGGCTACAGAGATGCTTGCAGCAGTTCTTGCTAATAGAAGAGGGCTTCTGACCCCATTCTCCCAAAGCATGTGTGCCTTGTCAATTCCCTTCTTGTACAATTGGCTTCAGGACTGAGCCTGTGTGGACGGGAAGTGTTTGGCAGAATGGTTTTCTTACCCCACCTCCCATTCCAATGGCATTTTTGAGCTGTTGTTTAGTTTCTTCCCCAGATAGCTGTAGGGATTGTTCCACAGGGTGACCTGACTTTTTACATCCAACCAATCAGGCTCTTTCCGGGGAACAGCCTTGGGCGGTCAAGAAGAATCTTGATTTTTGACTTGGCTGAAGAGGAGTAAACCTTGGGGTGGGGGGGGCAGGGAGGAGGAAGCTGGTATAGGGCTCATGTCATGCTCTAGCGAAGCAGGAGGGCTAGAAACCCTAAGTTTTGATTTAAGAACTAGTCCTACTACATGGGTACTGTTTGTGGAAGAGAAATCTGGAGAGACGCAATCTAATTAGTCTCCAGAATTAACTGGAAGACTTGAATAGGAAGTCTGGAATTCATTGTCTGTCAAATGACCTCATTAAAAGAATGAATCACACCTCTAAAGCAGAGAGGTGAAGTGATTTCCTCCCCTTTCCTAAATTATCATTTCACCTTTGTTTGTCTCCTTTTTTTTTTTTTATTCTGCATTAGATGAATGCTTTTTCCGAACCGAATGCCTTTGATTCAAGGCAAAGTCTTAGAGCCAGGAGAAGACAAATGCCTAAGGCTGAATATAGATGAGTTCAAATGATCTATAGATTGTCTTTGTCTCTCATTTAAATTTGCCTTTAGAATTAGAAAGATGTCATCTAGAAACGATGATTTTTGTATAATAAATTAACAGGACATCAATACTTGTAACACA
>NW_010429975.1:0-9140 GCF_000710305.1 Buceros rhinoceros silvestris
AGGTTTCAGTCCAGAAATGAACTGTCCAGGCGAACTTTCACAAAAGAGTCTTTCCCGCTCATCCCTCGTAGGAGACGGCTCAGCGTCTTCTGTTCCACAATCTGTGGGCAAGGGTGTTCCCACGGGCAACGATCCAGCTGGGTCTGGCCCTGGCAGGACGGCTTCATCACCAGCTTACGCGGACGGTCCTTCCTGTCGTCCCTCAGCAGTGGCTCTCTCGATATGGGGGCCAGGACGCCTTGCATGCCCCTTTCTGCCCCTTTGAGGAAACAGGAATTTTAACTGCAAGACTCTTTTACTGCCATGGGGAGGGACTGCGTTTTCTCTCTCTCTGATGGAAATCTCTCGCTCTCCTGTGTGAAACTCAATTGTGTGCGTGCCAGGGAGCGCTGCAAAACCTCAGTTTTTATATGCTTAGTCCCTGAGGCACTTGATTGATATATCTTGGCTCCAATAAGAAGCTGAGAGGGTTGGCGTCTTTCCTCACACAAGTTGCGAGAAAGTTTTCCCGTGCTTAGGGGGAAAAGGAAGGGAGGAGACAGGGGTCTCAGCCCCACCAGTGCCATCTTAATCCATTCCACAGCCACCAGCAATTTGCATTTTGTAACCTTTTTTTACTATTAATAGCTTTTGAGTAACAGTAACTGAACAGTAAAAAGCAGATCAGCAACTGTTTACTACACATTTAGAGTCTTTATTAAATTTACCATGTTGTAGATGCACTTGAAGAATCTAATCACAAAGTGAAACTTTCAGTTTAAATCAATACAAGGTATTTATTTAGGTACAGACTTCATTGTAAACAACTAGTTTTCAGTGTCATGACTATCTCACAGGTTTTGCACAGAAATCTTTGTGAACTGATCTTTTTAACCTCACCCAAGAGACTAAAATAAAATACAGTACATTTTTTTTAAAAAGTCAACTAGGGCATTCCATTTGGATTTTTTAAAAATATTTAATTTTCCTTGGGAATTATTAGCTGTTTCTGTCATTAAATCAAGCATTTTAATAAGGAATGACAAGATATTTTGAGACTGGGTTGGTTTCAGGGATTGTAAAAGATGAAGAATACCATTCACTAAATGAGTGGTCACAATTCATTTTCTCTCCTATATTCAGCTAAATCTAATTACCCTGAAGTTATAGTATGTGAAGTAAAACAAACATGTACCATACGTGAAATTGCTCCCTGGCTTTAGCTTTGATACTCTCCCAAGTCCCTTCCCACTCTTTCTTCAGTCAGCCTACTGTTAGTATTTGACTAACAGTTGAACACAACAGCACTAGTGCTGGTCTGAATTAACATTAATTAACATTTAAATTGCATGTTTAAATGAATGCATTAATAGGTGCATGCAATTTATAACTCTCTCCCTTCCACTTCCAGCCTTATCTAGTGCTAGAGATTTGTCAGACAGCTGGTATCAATCTACCTAATGTCAGACTTAAAATTACTGCTCACTTGCATACATTTAGCTGGCACACACTGATTAAAGGAAAATCCTTATAGGCTGGCTTTAAATTTACAAGCAGTTTGACATATATTTCATCAGCTGCATCTGGTTTTACAGCCGCCTTCCAGGGGCCAAATATTGTCTGATTTACAGCCACTTGCCAGTGCCTTCAGATGTGTGCACTTCATGCTAGGCTGGAGCAAATTTGGCCCTGTGTTTCCCTGTCTATCCGTATGGATGGCAGTAAATTACTGCCCATGCTGTGACATCCCTCCCTTTCTCTGAGGTAAAGCATCATCAGAGGCAGTAAAAGCCGTTTCAGACAGATATGGTGGGAATCATCTAAACTACAATTAGCTGAGAAACACCACTTACCTGAAGAAAATTGCAGTAAGGAGAGACTTGTAGATGAAGTGCAGCAGCAGTTGCAATTGTGTGATAATTTCATTTTATTCTGGTATCTGGCCTCAAAAACATTACGCTATTCCTTAAATATGCCATGTCTAAGCTCTGTCATGAGGTTTATTATTTATACAATATATGAAAGCTCCTATGTTTTTTTCTTGAATAACGTACTACTATGGCAAACCAACTCATCAAGGTTAACCATTCTTCTTGCCTACTACCTTCAAAAATTACGTCCTCAAGAGGAATTAAACAGCTAAGTCAGATAGTGTGGGCAAATTTAATTAACTAAATGTCAGAGTCCACAGTTGTTACAGATGACATAAAGAGAAAAAGAGATAGGGCATAACCTTGAGGCACTTGTTATTGCTGCCAAACGCTTTAAAGGATTGTTCACCTGGACATGAAGCTTTCAGTCTGTGGCACAATTAATATATGTGTGTATCACAGCATGTTCCTCAAAATAGAATTTCAATGTGATGTTTCTTCTCTCATTGAAGAACACCCAGGGTATAAGGGGATGAAATACAAAGGGCTCTGCCAGAGCAGCTCTGACACCCCTACACTCATCAGACAGAAGAGATCTGGACCCAGTGCTGCTCTTTAATTGCAACTCCAACAGGGAAGCCCAACTTCTGCCCAGCTCGGGTTTACATTGGCAAACAGCCAGCGACCTTGTGCTGGACACATTTGCATCAAATGGAGAATCTCTCCCTTCCAATGCAAGCAGGGCAACTAGAAGCTAGACGCTGGGTTGCTAGGATCCAGCTGCCCCAGCCAAAAGGAGCTGGGCAGCAGGACCCCAGGCGTTGTCCTGAAGCTCTTTTTTATATCGCAGCATATGCTACCTTTGCAAAACCAGCTATGGGCTCTAAATACTGAGCCAGTCTATAATTTCCAGGTCCACCTATACTGGGTTTGGGGGAGAGAATACAATATTTGTCCAGATTTTTTAAATCCCAACAGTGATTAAAAATCTGGCAATGATTTATCTCTAATATCCTGATGTTCTTCTGGGTCAGTGAAAGTTTGAGGTGTGAACATGAAATTTAGCCCGCTGCCTTGGGGGAGAGCAAGGAGATAACTAACTTCAGGCTTCCCTAATTTCAGCGAGAGGTGTCCCTCCTGGTTCCTCATGGGAGCCCTGGGTACCCTCCACTGCCATCCCATGGAAATGAGTAGCACAAGTCTACCACTTGCTTTCCCTCAGTGATGCACACCCAGGAGGTGCAAAGCCTATGCAGTTCTGCCAGAGAAAAAAGTTAAGACCCACTCTCCTTCATGACATCATTACATGCTGTTTAGCTGGAATGACCTAATGAATTGGCATTTTGAAGAGCAGCTTAAAAAAAAAACTTCCGTACGTTTCCCAATGAACTCGTTACAGTGTACCATAGTCATTTAAAACTAGCCTGGGAGTGGTGGAAGGAAGCAGCAGGAGGATTAAAGAGTTAATTAAATTTCATAAGCAAAATGGGAAATGAATGAGGAGTCACAGAGAGAAATAAACCTTAAATAGGACTTCTGAAGAGATCTGCAATAAACTAACTAGCTCACAATAAACCCAAGAATAAGATGGAGAAAGGAAGGGGGAAACTAAATACAGTGACTTGTAGGAATAATTCTGCTCTAGTAAAGTTCTTTTTAATGTTTATAAATTATGCAAATATATAAATTCTCTAGTTTTAACTATTATAAATAAATAAATAGCAAAACACTCCAGACTAAGCTTTTAGAATCACAACGTAAAATGGTTTGGTTTTTTTTTAAGGCAATACTGGATATTTATAGCAGAACATAAAGATAGGATAGACAACAAGATAATAATTATTAAGATTTAGCAGACAATACTCTCTATTTGATGTTTCAGTAAGATGCAGTGAAGTAGAGGGTTTTTTATTATTATTTACTGAGAAGTCCATAGAGCCTTCTCTAAGGATTTATGGGAATATAGTTGTTATTCCTAGGCAGAAACAATCCTCAGAATTTTTGAGGTGGCCTCACAATGAGAGAAATTTTCCCATAATGTAAATACTTTTGGGAAATTGCCCTTTCTAGATATCCTTTCTTAGGCTCTGTCCTGACAGGAACGAGCTAAAATAAAACCGTAAGAAATAAGTACTCATAAAGAGCATTTGTTGTTTGATTTACGTTCCCCAAATGGTTAATGCCTTCAGAGACGTCAAATGGTCGTAAAGGATATACTGCACAGAAGCATTGTGTGAAAGAAGAGACGAACGGTATTAGAATTCAGAAATAATGAAATAACATGGCTGACTGATACAAGTGACACTGATTTACACCAGCTGAGGATCTCTCTTTGCTGATGCTTTTGGCGTGTATCTTGAAGCACACTCTGGTTATGCAGCTTTTTAAAACAATTGCTATGTACACATATAGTGCTAAAAATATGGAGTTTTCGTATGCTTGACCTGTGGGTTATCTGAAAAACTTTTGTTTAAGAGCTAGCTGTGTGGGCTATATATTAACGAGGGGGAATCAAGGAGAGGTTCACTGCAGAGCTTGCTCTGTGCTGATAGTCCCTCCCTCTGCTCCCTGGGAATGCGTTTCTTCTCCCCAGCAACTTCACAGCTTCCCTGATCTCTGCCATTCCATTCCCTCCACCCCAAAACAGAAAGACAGAAATGAGGGGGAGGGAAGATCTTTACCCCATGTCTGCCTCATGTGGGTGTAAAGCACCCTGCAGCAATAGAGGGAGGCTCCGGGAGCAGTGAGAGTGTGGCTGTATGGGTAGTACTACACACAGTAACTTGCTAGTGTTACTTTCCTTTTGTCAAATATTCCTAAAGCTAATTATAAAGGATTGGAAGATTGTGCCTGTTTCTGCTCAGAAATCCTATTGTTTATCATCAAGCTGAGGTGCTAATCATACAACGACGAGCTGCAATGGGGTGGTACTGCAGCCCTGGTGTGCAGGGAAATATGTTTTTCCATTTCCCAAAACGGCCATGAGTGGTGGCACAATGCAGCCCTAGCACATAGCAGAGGGGCTGAGCATGCAAAAGAAGTTGGGAAGGCTCCACCTGCCCCAGCAAGGACACTTGCCCAGGAGTTGCCCCAGCATGCAAACTAGCCAGCCTAGAGGGCCGCAGTCCATACTGTTAAATAGGCAGCCCACATCCAGACTGGAAATGGACCCCAGCCCATGTCAGCTCCCAGATCTGACCCAGAATTAGTTCTGGAGAGACGTCACTAGCCTGGACAAAAATCACACCAGTACTGTGCTAAAGTTTAATATAGTCAATCAGCTCCAGGCACCCAGGAGCATCACATGGCACTTTTTAATCTACTAAACCTCTGAGGCCAGGGTCCTGCTCCCTGTGGTACCCTGTGAGTGGTACTATGATCTTGTGCACACACCACGGTTTTACCAGCGATACTGTGTCCAGGCGTCCATGTCTTGAGGGGTTCTACCTCGTCACCATCAGGACAGAACAGCTCCAGATGGGATCCCAGCACAGCAGGGTTACCCCACTCTCAGCTTGCTGGGAGTGCAGGTGGGCAGAGGGCACACTGCAATGTTGGACGCAGTGTTGGTAAGCGAAGAGACGATGCCAGTTAAGCCTGAACAGTAAATCTAGGCCCAACTAATGCCTGATGAGCAGTCCCAGTGTGGTACGCACACCTCCTTTCCACAAGTATAAAAGAAAATAGCTATATCCTGGCTGTCTGCCACAGAACCCTTCATCCTAGCCGTGCTGGGTAGGGGATAAGCCTGGTGAATAGCACTGCAGATGGGTTTTAAGACTACATGCTGAATGCAGCAAAAAGTCAATCAGAATGGAACTTCGAGTCTGAAAGGGCTGAGTCCTGAGGACCTTCATTACCCACAAAGTAATATAAAACAGAACAGACAATTGACCTGCAGTCACTGATAGGCCCTGACAAGTGTTTAAGCACTCTCACGAACACTGTCCATCCTCCTTCTAAGGCAAAAATAAGAAGTAAACCATTAAAACAAGACGGATATGTTGTATTTAATATGAAAAACTCAACCTTAATTGAACTTGAATATGACAATCCCATTTCCTACAATGGTCCTCTGTATAAAGGTTAAATTATTCACTACTGTACCATGAATCTCAAAAGTGTAATATTAATACAAAAACCTTCATATTACTGTATATTGGAAAAGAGGAAATTCCTGAAAGATAGCAATAAGCAAGGCAAAGTAAATGGAAGGAAGGAAGGAAGGAAGGAAGGAAGGAAGGAAGGAAATTTTTCCTTGGTAGCTCAAATACAATCAACTCTTATTAGAATTATTTTATTCATTCAGTCAGAATTTACTTCCATTAATATTTCTCTGTGAACCCAAGTACCAAAAAAAAAAAAAAAAAAAAAAAAAAAAAAAAAAAAAAAAAAAAAAGGTCTATTTTTCTATTTCTTTCTTTATGCATAGATGCTGTTGGAATTAACCCTTCAAGGACCAAAGAGACTGATGGGGATTCATACATGCACTCAAAGCTAATTGTGCTACCTATTCCTGTAGATCAGCTTCAAAACAAATTGTAACAGGCAAGCAACTGCTCTCTGCTAAGCACTTACGTATTTCTGCTCTTGTTTAGATCTTGTGAGACTGCTAAAGCCATCCCTTCTGTCTTGCTGGTAAGAGCTATGTCAAATTATTTTGTAACAATTCGAGCTCTTGTGTATCTATTGTTTAGCACTTTAGTGGTTTAAAACACAGTAGAACTTTCAGCATTTTTGCTGCCAAACTGAGCTAGATTGGCTGGAGAGAGAACAGTGTGAGCAAACAGTGCTGCAATACTAGTTATGTGAGGCTGCTGGTATTTTTGTGTTTGGACAAGTCTGCCACAACAGGTATTACTTCCAGTGTGCTTTGCAGATTTGGTACCTGCCACTTCAATTATTTTTTTCCCGTTAATCCCTCTCATATATATTAATCCTTTTCCTATATATTCCTTCTCTCTTTCTGCCTGCCTGTCCTGTAATACTTTCAAAGGACAAGTAATGCATTTACAAGAGTAAAAACTTAAGCCCTTTGCTGGTTTCTGTTTTTCCGAAAGGACAGTGTGACATGTCTTTATCTGTGCAAGTTAGAGAAGGAGTTAGATCATGCAGGTCTCTCAGCCTCTCCCCAGCACAAGATTTTCCTTCACTCTAGCCCATTTGTAGACATTTCAAAAGATGAAGCTTTCCCTCTTCATTTCTGCCATAGCCTCATCTTCTGCGCTGAGTGGATGTTGTCTCAAAAAGCTGGTCAGTCTTAACCTGACTTTTATGGGGGATATCCACTTGTCTATCACAGCTTTACATAGCCTTGGGATAGTGAGAGCAATCATCATCATCATGGCTTGGCTTTGCAAACGCTCACTGCAAGCGATGAGTGCACCCTTCGGGACTGCACGGTGGATTTTTTAGGTGAGGCGCAGCGTGCGCGGAACCAGCTCCACCCTTTACACCTGAGGTTCATCTGCCAGGGCCTAGCGAGCTTGGACGGTGACAGCGAAGTCCTCGGGTCATAGGTTTGGTTAGAGTATCCTTCTCTTAGACGATGGATGCCTTACAAGGCTAAACGAGCTCCATCTGCCCGGGTTTGGAGTCAGAGTTGTCCTTCTCCTAGGATGGCTGCCCGAAGGCTAGTGAGCCCATCCTGCCCGTGGACACACTGTGTCTGACCCTTCAGCCGAGACCTGTCTGGCCTGGGAGACCCCACCAGAGGCACATGCCACCACCAGCACAGCTCTCAACCTCACAAGGGCACGCAAGCTCCTTCCCCACGGCAAGGGGGTGCCTGTGAAAGAGTCGCTGCTCTACCTCTGGACATCACAGACCCGGGCACGGGGCGGCCAGGGCCTGCCAAGAACAGTGACTATTACATATAAATACTACTTCATTAGAAGTGGTGCACGTGCCATTAAAATACAAACTGGTGCCCTGCAATGCCCTTACCTTGCACTTAGATGTATTCCTAGATATGCTATAACAAGGCATTTCAGGAGGTATCCTCACCATCTAACTTCAGCTGGCCTATATAGTCAACAGCAAAAGGCAGGTGCCTAACTCAAGAGGTTCAGATTGCTCTCTGAAGGAGCCTGCTTTTTTCCACTATGTAGGGTGTTTAAATGCTTCGTTCCAGTGCTTCAATTGGATGCCTAAAGTTTGAAGAAGTGAGTACACTACTTCATGACTTCTTAGATCTCCACTGCCTATGCTGTGTATCACATTACTTGACAAATCTGAGCTTACAAGATGGTAATTACCAAGCTCTCTTCCCTTCTTTTCAGACTTACTCACCTAAACTGTACTTTCATAGTGAAGAGCTGGCTCTTACTTCTTGTGAACTTTATTGTCCTTTCCTTTTGCTTCATTTATGTTCTGTTTATATTTCCATTCAGTCTGATGTTTGTGTAATTTCCATAATAACTTTTTGTCATTCCCAGACTCAAACCAACAGTGTTATGATCTATCAGATTTTAGGAAAGTCAAAAAGACAAATATTTCTTCACCTGCCAGAATATTAATACTCTGTCTCAAGCAGAACATCATATACCATAAACCACATTTTTTCTCCAGATCATGTAATTGTCATTTGAAGGCAATATTCTATGCTTAAACACATTTATCACCTCTGTTACTTTTCCTTCACTATTAAATATTTTTATTATATTGGCTAACTAAAAACTTATGATTTGTTACGGATCTTCCAGAGCTGCTGACAGAGCTAATTGCTAAAATGCCACTGATCTGTGCTCTAGGTAACTTTATTATCCTCCTTGATGTCACCTCCAATCCTGTTGCACAGGAGCTTTATAAGGCTTTAACATTCATTGGATTTGACCAAACAAATTGACCATCCTGTTACATGTAAGAAGAAGATTAGGTAATTTGACTGTATCTTTTACCTGGGAAATTTCAAGCTAGTGCATCAATTTTCAAAGGTCACTCACTTGCTCTATTTCATTTCACTTTCCTTTCCCCAATCTGTTTGCTTTCCAGTAAGTCATTCTTGTTGCTTTTCAGCCCATTCTGGGGTGACAGAGCTCATTACTTCTCCAGGACTCTGAGAAGAATACACTGCATGACCAGCATCATGTAGTGAGCCAGAATCACTAACGATATTCACGTGTGTTGTGCATGCAATAGGGGACCTTGACAAATCAAAACATTCCTGAAGGCCACCTACATTCTTCACTGCTTGTATCATGCAGTCAGAAACAATGCTTGTGTTGCGGGCACAGGTAGAAACCTGACACAACAAAAGACGGGGTCCAAATAACTATTATTTTTATTATT
>NW_010429976.1:0-14520 GCF_000710305.1 Buceros rhinoceros silvestris
TTTGCTATTCTGTTGTCTATTTCTTTGTCGACCGTGGCGTTTGAGGAAGTGATGCTTCCCAGATAGTGCTGGACTGCCTGAAGCTCTGACTCACCAATGATGATGTGGGGATGATGGTAGTCATCTTGTGGTGCGGGTTGGTAGAGAACTACTGTCTTCTTCAAGCTGACTTCCAGCCCAAAAAGCTCAGCCGCCTCTGGAAAGCAGGATGTTAAGCACTGCAGAGCTGCTTCTGTGTGGGCAACAAGGGTGGCACCGTCAGCAAAAAGCAGCTCGTGGACCCAAGGTGATTTAAGGTCTTGGTGTGGGCCTTCAGTCCATCTGCCCGGGTTTGGAGTCAGAGTTGTCCTTCTCCTAGGACAGTTGCCCGAAGGCTAGTGAGCCCATCCTGCCCGGAGGCAACTGCCACCACCAGCACAGCTCTCAACCTCACAAGGGCACACAAGCTCCTTCCCCACGGCAAGGAGGTGCCCGTGAAAGAGGATGTGCGCAAGGGTGTTACGAACAACCCCAGTGCCACAGTTCACATTTCCTCGCTTGGAGTCCTGGGAGTTGTGAAAATTTCACCCAGTGTCTGTCAGACTTGGGAAGAACTGGAATATTTTTTTGGTTTCTATTCTTCCATGGCCTAGATCCCTACTGCTCCCTAAACCTTATCTGGCAAACTAGGAATAAATCAGATCAAAATTAGCCTGCCTTTGCATTTAAAAGGGGTGAGAATGAAAGGTCAACAGCAGTGCTGCAGCAAGGAACATGCTTTAGCAGAGTTTGGGGGGTTTTTTTAAGGGAACTGGTAAGAGAGAAAAGTCAGGGTATTTTCCTATCCAGTGCATGTTATGTTCACAGCTTACACACTAGTTTGTTTTTATAAACTAGAGAAATAATCTCACAAGTATTGGAGTGCCATGTCTCACAGACATCAGTAGTTTCGAAATCACTACAATACCTCTTCAGTCATTCCCCAATTTTGGAGGTTTTGGGAACAGGCAGTTAAAAGATTTTATCTTACAGTTAGCATGGGTCAAGTGAAGATCCTGCCTGTGCATGCTCTGAGGTCATTCCTCTTCAGTACTTCGTGCCAGTTTTATCCACGTGCTTTCCTGCCTTGCCATTGCGATTCTCTCTTAGCACTCGCAGCAAATGGTTGTGGAGAGGCAGAAGGGAACAAAGCCGAATTGTTACGTCTGCCCTAATTTGAGGATGCCCAGTCATCTTGAACCTGTGAGTGGCTTGTTCATTCTTCATGTCATGAAAAGTCAAAATAAAAAGGCAGATTTTGGAAATGCCGGCAGGAAAAGGTGAAGTGCCATTCTCCCTTGCGTTCCTGAGATCTGTGTGAGTGAAACCTGGCAAAGCTGGCACCAGTCTCTTCTGCTTTGCTTTAGTCTGCTGAGAGAGATTCAAGTTACTCTGTTGCCCCTGTGCTCGGACAGTTTTATTTCCAGTTGCTTACCATGTGATGTAGTTATATGAAGGAATTACATAGGTGTTGCTGGCATTTGCACCAGAAGCACTGTTGAAGCAGACAACTTGGGTTTGGTTGCATTTTGTAACTCAGGGGCATGAATGTGACAACTCTAGCTAGATAGTATCACTGAAATGAAACGAGGTGCAAATAATTGATACATAGAGCTTCAAGTATCATGGTTTCAGAGGAGAGCTGTATGGAAACAAAAGATATGCCACTGAACACTTAAAAATTCAGCTAGCTTAATGCAAGACTTTGTTTTAACCATGAGTTACATTGAGGTTTTGGTCCATAGTTCCATTTTATTAAAAGAAGGATTTTCAATTTTTTAACTATCTTAGGTTAGTGTCGTTTTAGTAGAATTGCCTTGTGTCTTGGTTTTGTGGTTTTTTAATTTTGACGTTTAATGTGGAGTTGGATTGATATTTTTTATTTGATTTTTTTAAAAAAAACATACCACACAAAAATGAAAGCACAATGTAATTATTTTCTTTAATGCTTAAGGAAAGTTGAAATATCTGTTGGGAAGTTCTGGTTAGTGGCAAGACCACCTGACTTTCTGCAGTCAGAGTTGCATAATATTGACTGTTACGCAAGTAAAAGAGGTGATGCTTTTACATGTTTATGATCTAACAAAACTGTCGTCTCTGCTGTTGCACCATATCACACTTTCATTCTTCAGCCTTCCCTTCTTTAGCTTTGGCAAATACAAACTATACTCCACTCAGATCTACCCAAACAGGATTCTGAGGGGTCCAGTACTACCTTCATTTTTTGAAACCTCTTTTATGAGAAAATCTTATTGAAAAAAGTATTACAGCCTTCTTAGTTTCAATTAGCAATCATCTGAAACTTGTGTGTGTGTGAGTCTGTTAAGAGTCAGCTAACTGGAGATCTGACCAGGGCTTTTTATGACGGTGAAGGAAATGAATGCATAAAGCGTGGCTTAACTCAGCTTTGGAATTACACAGGATGCCACGGTAGCATTTTCTTTATGGTCTTCCTGTGGTTTTCTTGTAAATTTTAGAGCAGTCATTTTGTGATCTTACATGGTTGTACAGCATCTGCTTAAAAAACTTAGTTTATAACTTCTATTTTATAGATTAACATTAATTTTCTTCATCACAAGTAATCTTACTGGGCAGCCCAGCCAGCAAAGATCATTCAAATGTGCCTAACATATCTAAAACTGGATGAAACATCAATATAGTGTCTTTATTGATACACACGTGTCTGTGAGGATGATAGAATTGATGTTTGTTTTACTGTCAGTAGAAAATATATTAAGCAAGCCCAGGGAATTGCGACACAGGAAGGGGTTAGACCCTTGCTTCATTCAAAGAGGAAGCTGCTTGCTTCTCAGTGTTTGTGTTGCAAATGGTGCTGGGCTTTTAAAGGCTCTTCTGTTTCACCCTGCCTGGCCCTGCCTTTTTCTTTTTCTTGGTTTTTTTTTTTTCCCCTACGATTCTTTTTCTTAGTGCAGTGCACGTAAAACACTTATATGGGATGAGGCAGCATCAGTATTGACCTAAGCTGGTTATACTGGTTAAGGCTTGCCATTCTTATTTTTCTGATATGCTTCACTTTAAAGCTCAGCTTCAGCTGAACCACGTGGATCAGTCCCAATTGTTTTCTAAACTGTTCCATTTAACGGTTAATTTGGAGGAGGTTCGTTTGTTCTTAAATAATTCAACCCTCCAAGTCGAAGGAGGACCACAGATACAACACAGGCGTGTTATGTTATGCAAGTATAGCTGTCTGCTTTGAGATCCCCTTGGTTAGCAACATGTG
Organism: Buceros rhinoceros silvestris; assembly: GCF_000710305.1. NCBI lineage: Eukaryota > Metazoa > Chordata > Aves > Bucerotiformes > Bucerotidae > Buceros > Buceros rhinoceros. The sequence goes on from NW_010429976.1 coordinate 3,260, forward strand.
TACTGGTCTTGTTTGGGAGAAATGATTTTGGGGCTCTGAGTCTGCAAAGTTTCTGCCAAGAACTTCCATGTAAGTTTTTTAAGATTTGCTGAAGTTGAGAGGCCCAGTGCTGAGCTCTGGTGCCCTTCTCTGCATGCTCAGAGAAAAAAGGGTGGTCAGTATAATGTTAGCTGATGCTACTTTTTACACCCTTAGAGACTGCAGTGGATGTATTGTGTCTGATTCAGATCGCCTAGAGATAACTGCTGTGAATTTACAAACGTTGTCCTTTTTGTGGTTTAAAAAATAAAGTAGACCTATTTGCAAAAACTAACCTCTGCTTTTTTTAGTAAGAACAAGAATTTTAATTAGAACAACTAGAAATATGCGTAAGAGATGTGGCTGGGTAAAGCTGTAGTAATTAATAACCTGTTTGAATTGAAAAATGGCAAGTGTAGTGAGCATTGTATAGGAAGGTGTGCAATAGCTTAAAATACCTTTTGTCTGTAGATTTATCTGTAAAATGGAAGAATGTTGAAATTTCAAGAATCAGTATTAGCACAAAATAAGATTTTAATCATGTAGGCTTTGCGTGTATTATCATGTGGCACAGACATGGAGACCAGGCTTACCTGTCTTTAGGTGAAAACAGTGTAGATATCTGTATGTGAGGTAGTCATTCAGAATTAGCTTTATGTAAGTGATAGTAAAGGGAGTTTTCGTATAATTACACTGACATTTAGCAGCTTATTTTAATTATTAAAAAAACATACTACAAGAGTGAAGGCTGAGCAGACTATTTATTTTATTGCCCTATATTTTCATGTAAGAGTGCCTGTTTTACCTTCCCTGCAAGCATTCCTTGGTATGCAGTGCCTCCCCCATGCTGTGGGACTCGGCTGGCTGAGCAGCACCTCTCCCCATTAGCCATCATTGCCTTCCCTCGCGCCACGTGCATGGAAGTAATTCTTTAAAGCATTTGCTCATAGTTAATTTTTTTAGAGATTAGTTCATAATACATCATTCAGTAGTACAGTCTTGTAAGCATGGACCAAATCTTGGTCACTAAGCACAAGCAATTTTCTGTGGAGTAAGAAATGCACTGCAAATAAATCACTACTTACTTCCTTTAATCTAGTTTCAAAATTGTTTGACTTCTGCCATTCAGACCCAGCTTCCATTCACACGTTCAGGAAGCTTTTGAAAGTGTACAAATGATCAATTTTCCCAGTTTTTCTGGAACTTGAGGTAGCTAACTTCCAGCAACATCTGCAGTTGGCTACCTAATAAAAATAACTTGCGTTCCTAGAAACATTAGATTGTACTGATGGCAAAAATGGCTAAAGAATTTTAAAATGTAAGCCATTCTGTTACCTTGAAATATGTTTTGTCTTAGTATTAAAGTAGAAGATTTAGCTGCAGTGATGTGTTTGTATCAATGCTCTCATACTTTAGCAGTTTGTAGATTGCTTTTTTGTCTGCAATCCATTTATCCTTTAATTATCTTCCTGATGTCTGTTGCTTCAGTGATCTCTTTAATATTTGGCATAGTCATGTAGTGTTGCAAGAAACGCAGTGACTGCTTTGTGGTGCAAATGAACATCTACAACTTCACAACCAAAACTGTTACTCTCTGTTTCATACTGTTTTTTTGTTTTGACGGGCAGTCTATTAGTCTAGTTTTATTTTAGTCTGATTAGTCTAGTTTTATTTATTCCAAGCTGACTTACTGGATTTAGTGTAGTGATACTTTATTTTAATATAGAACTTAGTTTTAATGCAGTGAGATTTCTTTTTTTGTTTTAATTCTCAGTTTAACTAAAAGAAAAAAGATTTTTAATTAACTAAGGGAGAAAATAAACAGTGCAACTGTTGTATTTCCAGTTCATCTTTTATTTGGAAACACTAGGGCAAATTTAAAATGTGAAATGATTTTATTTTAAAGTTTAGGTTCTAGAGAATTTTCAGTGGCAGGATTAGGTATTTTTGTAACGAAATCTCTTAGTCTCACAGGTAAGGTATGAATACTTTGATAGCGTTGAGTCTCAAGTCTGGCAAGGTGCACTCGGTGTAGAAGCATTACGACAAATTTCTGCACCTCTGCATTACTGCTCGGATAGTCTTCTCTTAGGTATGTCAAAGTCACTGATGAAGTAGGTCTGCAGTGTCTGGTAGACTCAGCAGCAAGAAGTTATTCTAGTGTTTGGTTTTGAAAATGAAGCAAGCTGTTCCTTGGTGATGTACAGAGATAGCGAGTGAAAAGGCTTACTCCTTTTGTATCCAGTTCTTTACAGACTCCTGATGTTGTTTCTCAAAATATTACTGTATGAAGAGGTAGTTACTAGTTCTTACCATATTTGTCATGTCCTCAAGGCTGCAACTGAAGGCAGCTAGGTTAGCAAAGACCAGCAGTGTGGAACATGGATCAGGCCAGACTGTTAATGCTTGCCATTGTTTCCCAAATAACATGGTTATAAACACCACAGAAGTGCATGATGTTTTGTGGAAATAGACTCTTGAGCCTCGATGGTAAATGTTGATAGATTGAAAGAAGACAATATAGACTGAGGCTCAGCTGTGAGAGCAACCCCAGGTCGCAAAGTGCAGCGGTGCTGTTTTCCAGTGAGAACTGATCAGCAAGTCACAGCCACAATCCTTGTAAAATAAGCAAGAACCTATTCTAACGGCAACAAAACCTTCAGCAGCTTTAAAACATTATCTGCTCTCTAGGATGTTTCCGCTGTCGGTGACACTGATGCCCTTTTTACAGCTCTCTCGGCTATCACTGTGCGAGATCGTTGCTCATAGGCATCTAATGGGCACCTGAATGGATCTAATGACACGCTGCTGCAGAGGGCAGAGCCCAGTCCTCTCATCTCGCCCTTCCTGCCCAGGCCTGGGATCCTCTTCCTTACCTGCAGTGCTTCTGTTGCTCATCTCTCTCTGTACTGACGCTATTCGTCTTGCTATAGAATAATAGGAGAAAGCTATTCACTTTGATTTATTTGTGGCTTCATACCTTTTCTCCTTTCTTTGGTTAGATCTGTGCTGGTTTAGCCAGCTAAGCTCACCCATCAGGACAGCAGGCGAATGCCAGAGATGGTGCAAGGAAAAAGCAGGGAGAATGTGTAGTTCAGAGTAGACTTACAAAGGGAACAGCAGCAGTGAGTAATTATTTAATCAGCTCTGCCCATCTTATCTAAACTACAATCTTAAAAGCGTATCGTTTGAAAAGGACATCTGACCTTGGAAGATGAAAGATTTCCTGTTTGAATTAATCTTAAAGTGATATTTTTCTGGGCTGTGCCCGTTTGGATTTGAGGATTTTTTTTTGGTAGTTGTTATCAACAGACTGTTGTATATCTAAGAACTGGTGATGGCATGCTATTTTTTTCCCCCAAAAGGCATACTTACCTTTAACAGAAATTCACAGCCCTAAAGGGGGTTGTGTTAGGGAGTAAATGTTAATGTGTGGAGTAAGCCTGAAAGTCTAGAAGGACAACTCTAAAACTCCGCATCCTCTGCCTGAATAGGCTGAAAGTAAAAGTTGTAAGTTGTAGAACATAAGAATTAAATGGGGAAAAAATGGTGATGACTGCTGTACTTCATATCCAGGTCATTGCCTTCTGCAGCACTGAATACAGGAGAGAAAACATACCGAATACAAGTTTCTGGAAAAACTTTGTGAATTTTACTTACAGATTGCTTTTATAGTAAATTATCCGAGAAAAGTATTTAACAAGACTGCATGGATGTTACTGGTGTCTAAGGCTGAGGATCAGAACAGAAGCAGTAAGGAAATGTTTGCATTTAAAACTTTTTTAAAAATATTTTTTAATCTTAAAAGCAGAATTTTAGAGTATCCATTATGTGGAAAAAAAATTGTGGAAGTCTGAGATGGTTTATATAGTCGCAGAGCAAATAACAGAATAAAACTGTGATGTGTGATTCAGGAACTAAAAATGTGGTAATAAAACCTGTATTCTGTCCATTTGTTCAGTTGACTTTCAAATGTGAGTGTACTTTTGTATGCTCAGATAAATCTACTCTGGACTATTTTTTGTAAGTAATGTTGAGGTACGTGTCAGGAATCAATTAAATACTGGTTTGACAGTTTCAATCAACTTCTCTACAACTTGCAGTACTGTCAAAATATGCATACCCTCAGGACGTGAAAATTATGTTAATTTATTTTAAATTTTAATCACTGATTCTAATGCAAGACTAAAAGACTAATTGAAAAAATCTTTTTTTATTAGTTGAATTAGATCAGTAAGAGTTACCTGCTAGTACCTGGGATTTGGGAATCTCATGGCTGAGAAATGTAACATTGGGGTGCTTGTGAAGATGTACACACCATTGCGCACATCGGGCAACAAATTTGCTTTTGTTTGCTCTAAGTAGGTAAAGGAGACCTTTGAGGTCCTTTCCATGTAACACCTTACGGAAGCAATATGTGTGTGAAGACAGAATTAATAAACTCAGGAAACCACTATGATGTACTGCAGCATCGTTCCCGTAAGAAATACTACTTTTGCATATGTCGCGACCTACGGCAGGCTCTCGCTGGAGCAGGGACGAATCACCCGAACACCAATGTGGTGTGTAGTGAGACCCGTTTATTGTTTACATTACATCCCAATTTATAGACTCTTGTCCACTCGACTAACTACATGGTGATTGGATAGTGTCTCTGTTACACAGACAGCACACAGCTCTTAAAGCACTATAATTGGATAAAAGGAGTTAGCCCCCACGTGGTTACTGTTTTGGTTAGAGTTAATAAAACAAGGCTAGTAGAGATAGAATTTCCCACACGATAGTGTTGCAGCTGGGTTTTGGCCGCTAAGTTTCCCAGAGAGAGTAGCATATTTTCATAGTTCTAATTTCTGCTAGAAAAATACACCAACATGCATATTTTGCTTGTGCATTCATTAGATCTCTATGTATCATTTACCTTGTAAATATTCTTTACAAAATATTCAAAAGCTGTCAGAGCAGTGAGGAAAGTTATATGAGAGAAATACTGAATGATTTGTTTTCTCTGTGAGCGTGCTTGAAGAATTCCAGGTTTGTGTTGGAGGAGGAATGTTCGTTCCTTGTTGGGTTAGTTTCATTGGTTATCCTAGAAGCACAACAGCACGGTGCTGCATCTATAGCGGTAGTGCTGAGCTCCGTGGCACTGGTGAGGTGTCCAAGTGTTTGGTTCCATCACTTATAAGCAGCTGAGAGCAAGGGCTGGTTCTTATGTGTTTGTACAATATTAACTCTAGTTGCATTTTGGAAAGACAGTGTGCTCACTTCTCGGTACTCCAACTTGCTTAGACAATTTAGGTTAGAAGTTTTACAACAAGAAAACTGTGTTCAACTCAAAATGGAAACAAAATTTTATTCTTAATTTCAGTTTTACAATACTTCATTTTTAATAAGAGAAATTCACCTCTAATGAACACCTAGAGATCATGACCAAGAAAGAGAAACCCTGTGTTAGACATTAACAAATAGTTTCTGAAGAAATGTTTTTCCTAAGAAGACAGATGGCAGGTTGCCTCTTCTTATGCTGTTAAAGTATTTGAAGGTGTTTTTAAAATGTCACGTGTATGTATATTGGCATCTAAAGAGGCAACATCTTTCTGGCCTGGAGGAAGAACGAAAAAGAAGAGAATTGTGTTTGTCATACATTTCCATATGGGAAGGATGGGGCAAACCTCATGCAAGGACTGACTGTGGTCAAGTGGAAGGGATGGAGTGGCTGTTACTTGCCTGATGCATGGACAAATCTCAGATGCATGGATAGGACAAGCAGGAAAAAAGGGAGTGTCTCAAAGTATGGCTGTATCTTGGGCCTTCTAGGATTTCCAAAAATTAATAGTCTAACATTTGGCTTTAGGAGTGAACTGTGCCAGGACTAAGACACTTTTCAGTTAAACCTGCATTCATCACTGTTCATTTCCAAGAGGTTAAACAAGAAGCCAGCATGTCATGGCCCTTCTGAAGGAGCCACTGTGAAAATTCAGGACTGCTGAGGAATCAGCCTGATCTGCAGGGTAACATAAGCATAACTGAGTGTCTGTCAAGCACCTCTTTTTAGTCGGGGCTTTGTTCTTCTCCACAGTACAACAACAGTTGTTTGCTTTGTTTATGAAGGTCTGTGATGCTTTAAGAGTAGCAGGAGTGCTTCATAGGCTTCTAGAGTGTTTCTGAAAATGGATCAGATGCTCGATCTGTCAGAGTTGAGTCAGGATACTTGGAATTCATAGAAATCTGGGTCCCCTCTCCTGTTTTCTACTAAATATGGTTTAGATAAGATACCCATTGGTAGTTTTTGCCAGCCATCTGCAGAAATTATCAGCTAGAGTTTGAGACATTCTTCTGAAATAATCTCTGCAGGCAGAATCAATACAATTTTGGCTGTTCAAGTGCTCTGCCTTGCCCTTCTCTAACACCCCGCTTCTGTCCTTTGGTGCTGAAATATCCATGGCACTGAAACAGAAGAAACCTGATTTGGGGCTCAGAGTGAGATTAATATGTGACTACAGAAAAACCTGAAACACTTCATACAGCTGCCACTCAAATATGCGTGCTGGTGTTTTGTTTCTCTGTCAGGTTGTATTTTTTGCCTGAAGTCTGTTCTGTTGTTTTTGCTGGTGCTGAATTGCTGAAGCTGTAGCCTTGTTTCTAGGTGGGAAAAAAAAACCTGCATGTTGACCTACCTAGCAGTACGAGGAAACAAAATTAATTTTGGCACTATTTTAGGCCCACACAGCTTTGGCAAGAAACATGTACACTCCCAACAGATTGGACTGTTGTTGCTGCATTTTAAAGTTTTAGTCCCAGAGCACATTCCAGAATAGGAGGCCTTCGTGTACTGGGTACTAAGAAGTGTTCCCAGGTTCAAGTAGCTTAAATGTGTAAGCTGTCTGATAGTGCCAGTGTCCATCAGGAAAACACCCAGTATTTAAATCTGGGGCCTTCTACTGAAAATTCTGTGGGAATATTCTTCTGATGCACAGCACAAGAAAAGTTGCTATAAAGTGCTGCTGGCATATTGGTTTGAGGGTTTTTTCCCCAATAGGGACAAACCCATTGGTCCAAAACAAACTACAGAGATTAGGTATTTTCTTTTCAAGATAGTCTTAAAAAAACACCCTGATATCCTAACTTCGTGCTGACATCAGGCAAATTAATGTCTATATCCTGGCACTGGTAAATAGGCACTTTCCTTACTGTTTTTATGTAGTACTACTACCAGAGCCACATTTACAGCCTGAAAAAAGCAGGTTACAAAGTGACCCGTTTAGCGATGAGGGAAGAGCTGTAGATGTTTTTTACCTGCACTTGAGTAAGGCCTTTGACACTGTTTCCCGTAACATTCTTCTACAGAAACTGGCTGCCTATGGCCTGGACGGGTGTACACTTCCCTGGATCAAAAGCTGGCTGGACGGCCGGGCCCAGAGAGTGCTGGTGAATGGAGCTAGATCCAGTTGGTGGCCAGTCACCAGTGGTGTCTGCCAGGGCTCAGTATCACGGCCTTTCCTCTTTAACATCTTTATCAATGATCTGGATGGGGGGATTGAGTGCACCCTCAGCAAGTTTGCAGATGACACTAAGTTGCGGGGTAGTGTCAATCTGCCTGAAGGTCAGGAGGCTCTACAGAGGGATCTGGACAGGCTGGATCAATGGGCTGAGGCAAATTATATGAAGTTCAACAAGACCGAGTGCCGGGTCCTGCACTTGGGCCACAACAACGCCCTGCAACGCTACAGGCTTGGGGAGGAGTGGCTGGAAGGCGGCCCAGCAGAAAAGGACCTGGGGGTGCTGGTCAACAGCCGATTGAACATGAGCCAGCAGTGTGCCCAGGTGGCCAAGAAGGCCAATGGCATCCTGGCTTGTATCAGCACTAGTGTGGCCAGCAGGAGGAGGGAAGTGATTGTTCCCCTGTACTCTGCATTGGTGAGGCCACATCTTGAATACTGCGTTCAGTTCTGGGCCCCTCACTTCAAGGAGGACATTGAGGTGCTGGAGCGGGTTCAGAGAAGGGCAACAAAGCTGGTGAAGGGTTTAGAGAACTTGTCTTATGAGGAGCAGCTGAGGGAGCTGGGAATGTGTAGTTTGGAGGAGACAGGGGAGACCTTATCGCTCTCTATAAACCTGACAGGAGGTTATAGGGAGGTGGGGGTTGGTCTCTTCTCCCATGTTATGAATGACAGGACGAGAGGGAATGGCCTCAAGTTGCATCAGGGGAAATTTAGGTTGGATATCAGGAAAAATTTCTTTACACAGAGGGTCATTAAGCATTGGAACAGGCTGCCCAGAGAGGTGGTGGAGTCCCCATCCCCGAAGGAGCTTAAAAGCTGTGTAGATGTAATGCTGACTGTACAGGGTGAAAGTCTGGACTTGATGATCTTGAAGATCTCTTCTAACCAGGTGATTCTGTGAATCACTCTTAGCTGCCTTATTTCTTAGCCACTTAATTAAAGCCTGCGAGATGAGCAGAGTCATGCTTTACCAAAAAAATCCTCTTTTCCCCCTGCCCCACCATGTAACGTACAATGAGTTGTACTTCTAACTATTGGATTGGTTTCTTCTCAACTTTTTTACAGATTGTGAGTTCTGTAGCTAAAACGTCTGTGTTAAGATTCTGGAGTTAAAAAATAATTATTTACTGTGCAGTATTTTCTCTGTGATGGAGTGCAGAATTTGTCTGTTATTAGCACAAACTGTCTGTTGGTATCACATTGTATTAAAAATAGTTTATAAGAAGATAATCTATAAGGTACATGTCTGTCCTCTTCATTTCAATTGTAGAAGTCCTTTTCTATTTAATGTCTCAATGTTGTTGATAAATTCCGCTTTTTAGATTGAAAGTGAAAGCATTGGTTATCGCTTCCTGAAACATTTGGTTCAGCCGGTCTGTGATGGATCACTTGAGACACTTAATATGAAGATACAGAAAAATATCAACATCCTGATTGTATTTTAAACAAAAGCTAACATTAGCCTTGCCTTTCAGAAGATGGATTTTTATTTTCAGTTAGCGAAAGCATAATTTTGAATTTACTTCTGCTAGGTTGTTCACATGGTTACTATGGATCCTCTCCCCACCCCGAATTCTGGTGTGGTGTTCCTACGTGAAAGTCAACCCTTCCTTTACATCACCCTGTGTTACACTTTAAACATTCAGAATTGCTCAGTGACTTAGTGGCCATTCAAGTCCTGCGATGTGACCTTTATCACACGCTCATGTGAGGCAGCAATCACCACTCGCTTTGCAGCAGCCTTGCGGTCCCGTGGATCCCCAGGATTATGTGTTACAGCGTGCTTTGACAGCTGCACTGCAGGCATGAACCTGAGCTGTACAAATGGGTATTAGCAGCGTCTAACATCCTAGCTGTAAAATGATGGAGGTGTGCAACGCAGCCCGTACTTGCTTTCAGCCTGCAATTTCTCAGCTTTGCTGGAGCTTTTTATGAGCATATATTTTTGCTGCATTTTTTTCCAGACAGTTTTAGACTTTTTACTTAACTATTTGTCTTACTATTTATTGATATGTTGATATTACCTGTTATTTCTATACCTGTTTCTCTTCTGCTTAATTCTCCTTCCGCACTTTATTTTGTTTCATTATTCCTTGGCTTCAATGATTGCCTCTTCTCTGAGATGTGTGTATGTGCAGTGAATGCTTTCCTACACAGAAATCCCAGAAGCATTCAGGATTATTTTGCTTAGGTATGCTCATCTTATGCCCCAAACAGATAATCTGTTTTCTTTTTTATCTCGATCCCCATGTTCAAATTTAATTTTAAAAAAGGCCCCCCCAAAAATGAAACCAAAACACAAACCAACAGGTTACGTTCCTTGAAAGGTCTAGTGGCTAAATTTCTGGGCTCCATTTTGGGTCCAGTGGGTCAGGATGTCTTGAATCTAGTTCTGCCTTATTTGAAACTTGCGCGAGAAGGATCTGCAGTGCCTGCTGAAGAGCTTATTTACCATGACTAATCTTTGAGAGTGCTGGTTCTGTGTTTTCATGCTCCCCATCCACTTTCTCTCTTCTTTCAAGGCCTCAGGCAGAGGATTCTGTGATTAAGAAAGAAACTTGAATAAATTGGGGCCATTCCCCCTCCTGCCCCACTGGGATTCCTGCAGAGTTGGGGAGGGTGCTCAGCCAGGGAATGCAGCAATGCAGAGAACATCTTCCAGCTTAATTTCCTCAGAAACACTGGTCCATGCATGTGTGCAAATATATAGAATTTAATCCTAAAACATTTTTACCTTATGATGTGAGCTTGAATTTGTCAGTGTGTTTCATGTTGGACACAGCTGTGAGAGAAAAAAAATTGCATTTAAACTGGGGTCCCATGCTGTTCTGCTGCAAATTGATGGTTTTGCCTGATTTTAGTGGACAAGCCAACGATTACTTGGCTACAAGAGGAGTTGCATGTAATGCGGGGAGAGGGAGGGGCTGCGCTTTTAAATATGGTTGAACAAATAACTTGTAAAGCCGTTGGGTAAGCATTAAACATACTGCCATTCCAAATCCTGAGGCTTATGCCAAAGGAAGTATTTCTGGTTAAACAGGGAACCCGCCGTTTCCCCTGCAGTTGGCTGGGTGAGGGTTTGGCTGGAGGATGCTGTAACACACAGAGCTGTGCTGCAGGAAAGCTCAGCTTGTTGATGTAGCTTTTTATTTCGGGTGGTGACACCATAGCTCTGATATCTGCATACTGGTGAGTACGGAGTACTTGTAAGAAGAAAAATTGGTGATAAAGAACTTAGTGTTTACCCAGCAGCTGACTGTAACAGGATCTTAACTCTGGATCCACTTGGCCACCACTGTGCAAAAATCAAAGATAATCAGATCCTCCGAAGGGTATTTTTAAATTACTGGTTACCGTGCATTGTTCTGTGAGGTTTAGCAAGTGCTGCAGTCTGAGAGAGGCGGACGGCGCGTGTAACCTTGCTGGAGGTGGCTGAGGCTGTGGCACTGCTGCCTCCTTGTCTGCCTGAAGGACTTTTTTCTGTAAGCCTTCCTAAACTAAAGTAGGAGTTTGACAACTTTTCAGGAGAAGAATCAAGTGATAAATGAAATGGGGTTTTCACGATGAAAATTTTTGCGTCTACTGTGCCGATCCTGCGCTCTTCGCTGTTCGGGCTTTTCCTGTGTCACACTGAGTAGGGAGGGTAAAAAAAAAAAAATTTAGAAAAAAGATGATGAATGCTCCGGCCGCGAAGATACGTCAGTAAGTCTGTCCCTTGTTTACGGAGCGCTGCCGGCGGGCCCG
>NW_010429977.1:0-398 GCF_000710305.1 Buceros rhinoceros silvestris
AGCCAGGCCCTTGCCAAGCGCCTGCGGACAAAACCTGTCCCGAAAGCACTGCTGCGCCTCACTGCAGTGCTGCTCCCCAGAAAGCCCCCGGCGCCAAAGGACCCCCCCAGCACTCAGGGGCAGCGCAGGGGACTGGCCCCAGCTCTCTGGAGTCCCAGCCCAGCACCCTCAGCCAAACACGAGGTGTCTGCTCCCCATCCCACCCCACGGCACCATCGCAGGGCACACTCACACCCCTTCTGTGAGGCTGGGGGGGGAAGGTCAGCAACCCCCAGCTCCAACCCCCGGCAGGAGAGGGGTCTATGCTCACCCCACTCCCTGCTCCAAGGATCAGCTGGTTTTGCTCAGTGAAACATCCAGCTCCGGATGGGGCCAGGGCAGAACCGCGCTGGGGGGCG
>NW_010429978.1:0-206 GCF_000710305.1 Buceros rhinoceros silvestris
GTGCAGCACCTCAGCTGGTGAGCGGGGCCGGGGCCGGGGCTGCCGCACCTCCCGCGGCCGCGCGTTGCTCCCGCTGCTCCCGCTAAGTGCCTGTCCCCTAGGAAGTACATCTGGAGGACGTACCACCTAACCTTCGCCGGGGAGAAACTGGCAGATGACAGGAAGAAGCTGAGAGAGTGAGTGATCGCGCCTCTGGTGGCGGGGGG
>NW_010429978.1:500-8562 GCF_000710305.1 Buceros rhinoceros silvestris
ATCTGCAGCACAGGAAGGTGACGAGTTCCTCAGGCACAAGCGTCTGTCCTGTGCTGCATTCATCCAGCTCAGACCTCACCACGGCCCTGGAGGTACTGCCGCCCCTCGGCCGTCTGTGCCACGCTCCTGCAGAGAGGTTACGGTTACTAAGCCGTACCCGGCAGAGACAAGGTTAGCGAGCAGCAGCATGAGTGCGAGGGGAGCAGAACACAGAGAAGGCCAGGGTTGGCATCGTACACTTGAAGCCTGTTAGTTCATCCTGAGGGAAACCGGGGGCAGCTGGGGAGCAGCTGCTCAGCAGACGATGGGGTAGCACAGACCATGTGGTGGTGGAGTGGAGGAGATCCAGAGTGGAAGGGACCGTTGGAAGTAAGTTACCTAGTGCCACTGCACAAGCAGGGTCAGCTAGAGCCGGTTGCTCTGGGCTGCGTCCAGTTGGGCATTCAGTATCTCCAAGAACACAGGCGGCACAACTTCCCAGTGCCTGGGCACCCTTACAGAGGCGGAGCGAGAAGGGTGCGAGGGAGGATGAAGGAATGCTGAGCAAGGCAAGGCTGAGCTCAGACACCCGTGAGACACCATCTAGTAACACCGCTTCCGGACTGCCGTGTTTCTGTGTCTGTTCTGAGGGCAGGGAGGCAGGAGGTGCTGCCGAGCACTCTCACTGCTGCATGCCGGCTTCTCTGCAGTGCTAAAAACGTAGCTCAACTCGAATCAAAGCTGACCTCAGAAGACCGAACCGTGGGTGACAGACGTTGCAGTTAAGGCAGTGATGCAGGATGATCAGCCCCTTCAGTGCTGGCCGCATGTTCTACACGCGAGCAAGTGAGAGTTTTCCCTTGTCCTGCATTAGAGCACAGTGTGCGATCGCAGGAGTCCATCCCCCCCGGGAAAGAGGAGACTGGGATTTCCAAGGTGGTGGTTCCTGGAAAACTGGCATGTAACATCATAACCTCTCTCTGCTCAGGTACGGCATCAGAAACCGGGATGAGGTCAGCTTCATAAAGAAGCTCCGGAAGTAGCCCGTTGGGTAAGTCCTGAATATCCACTAAGAGCTACCAGACCTTCATCTTCCTCCTCCCGGGGCCTGAGTGTCCAGGCTCGTAGTGGCTGGTGCTGCTGCTCTCCGCAGTGTAGCAGAGCCTTTCTGAATTCAATTCGGAGCTACGAAGTCCCTGCTCACTGCAGGGGGGTTGGACTAGATGATCTTTAAAGGCCCCTTCCCACCCAAACCAGTCCACGATTCTCTGCAGCGCTCCTTTGCTTGCTGTTGTGATTGTTTCTAGGCCTGTGCTTGCTTTCTGGCTTCCTGAGGGGCTGCAAATCCCTGTTGGGAAGGTGGCTGGGTGCCAGCTGATCCCTCAGAGGACAGAGGTCTCGCTGCGCTACAGGCAATTACCATCCCCAGGTCCTTTGGGTCCTTCAGGTGTGGCTCAGACTCTCGGACCCAGGTGGCCATTCCCCCACCCTGCTCCTGGGGCTCCTGCGCCACTCCGCGCACCTGCTGCTAACAGGCACACCCAGGTGTGCAGCAGGTGACCGCGCTTCGCTGATCCACTGTGTCAGAAGCTTAGTCAGTTTAAAATTACGTCTGCTTCCCCTCTGCAGCTAAAAACATGCTCACAGTGCCTGGACAGCAGGGGCAAGAGCAGCTTCAGCTGGCTGGGTTAAAAGGGGTTGCTCTGTGGCCACAGGAACTATTCTTTCTTCTCTAAATGCTGCCACATTTGCAGCCTCCGGTGTAACAAAAGCTGTGCCAGAGCAGAAGTCATCTGCCCCGCAGTCACCCACGGCGCTGGGCGGTGATAAGAGCTGCATGTGCAGTAACAACTGTCACTGCGAGTATTTTCTTCCTTTAACAGCGCAGTGAATCCAGCCCCACCAAGACGAGACCGTGGATTGCGCGCTGTCCTGGAAGAACAGGTCGTACTATTCCACAGAGCAGCAGACTCCAGCTCCGTGGACATTCTCACGTGTGTTGTGCAGTTGCTGTTGGCAATGTCTGCCTCTGCGCCGGAGCTGGAAAGCGCTCGCAGTGATTAAAGAGACTCTTGTTTTCTGAGGCTTTTAAGGTCCTTGTTTCCAGCTGCAAACCTGGGTCTGACTGGTTTGGGTGCCAGCGAAGGATGTTCTAAGGGTTCTACGGGTACACGTCGGTGAGATGCAGTAACAAACGCAGGCACAGACAATGCAGAATAATTAACAGTAGCTAAAACGCTACCTTACCATTTAATCACCACCTTAGCAGCAGTAAACAACTCTGGTTAAAAATGTAGTATTGAAACTAGTGTAATAAAAATAATGGCAGCAGAAAAGGTTCAATACAATTGAACAAGGCACAAACGTTCTGTGTTCAGAGTCTTCTGAGAGAAGGCAAAACACGCCTGCCAAGTGCTAGGGAGACCATTTAAATTAACCACGGCGGGGTTAGAAGTGTCACTGGATTAGAGGCTTTCTCCACATGGAACCGGCACAGCGAATGCAAAGACAGTCCGTCTCCAGTGCCTGCTCGAGAAGCCAGTCTTTGCTTTCAGTGGAGCTGTGCGTCCAGGTCGTATTTCTCGCAGAATTTGTCTGTGAATGGTATACAAGTAAGGAACTCGCACCACTCGCACTTGATGGGGTAGAAATAGAACAGAATCACAAGTCCTGAGAAGAGTGCAATGAAGATGAGCTGGAAAACTATAATTTGGCATCGCTTCCTATATAAATCAAACTTCCCAAAGCTAATGTAGGGCAGGAAGGCAAAGGAGAGGAAGAAGCCACTGATAAATCCTGAAATGTGAGCAAAATTATCAATCCAAGGCAGGAGGCCAAAGGCAAAAAGAAAGAGCACCACAGCCAGCAGCTTGAAGAAAGCCCTCCATGGGCGTGCCAGGATTTGCCAACTCTGGAAGAGCTCCACAAAGAGACAGGCCAGAATCCCAAACTGGGATCCTGCAGGGCCAACCTGCAGAAGAAGAGCATTACAGGTAACATCGGGCATGTGCCGGCTGCCTGGCTCCTGCAGCCAGCTCCAGGCACGACAGTTACTCGTTATTCAACTCCTCGTTCCGTGTTTCTTGGGAAAGAGATGCCGCAGGCTGCAACTTCATCCTTACAGTGGGGTTCAAGGAGTAAAGGGGCCTGCCTGGTTTGATACAGGATCGAGGTAGGTGTGAGCCAGCAATCACTAGAACTATATTTAAGGAAGGCAGATCTGGTTTAGGTCCCCAGAGGGAAGAAGCCCCTGAAGGCAATCTCCCAGCTCCCCCCACCCGCCATGCGCTTGCTAAAGGACCTGGAAGAGCATCCTCTGGGTCCTGCCACACAGTCTTCTGTAGTGAAGCTGGACAGTCACAGCAGACTTCTCCAGCTGTGACCTACGGGCAGAGACAGCCCCGGACAGTCTGTGGGAAGGAAGAAGGGCTCCTGCCTGCCACTTACTTGTGGCACCATCCTGGCAGGGTCCTCTCTCACCCTCACATGGGACAAACCCTGCTCATTACAAGAGGCAGCCAAACCAGGCCAGTCGCCTGGAAAGCCCAGGGTACTCTGGGGGATGTCAGTGCTCAGCACCGGGATGATAGTGCGGTGCCATCTTCCAGCTACAAATCTGCACAAGGCACATGCTGCAGAGACGAGCCTGGCTCTGTCGCATCTGCCTCTGCCAGAGAGGCACAGGCATGTAGACGAGGTTTGTGTTCAGGGCAAGTCACCAGGGCCCTAGTCTGCAGGAGACCCACCTCTGCTCTGTAGGGTAGAAATATTGCACTGGCAAGGTTCCCAGTGATGCCACTGAGCAGGTAGATGATAGCGATGCGATGCCATCCTGCCAGCTTCTCTAGGTCCCGCAGGATCGTCATTTGGAAACAGACTGAAACCAGACAGTGCAGGATCCTGCCAAGTTCAGAGCACAGGAGCTGAAGGAGCAGCCACTGCAGTTCCCCTTGTGCTGGTGCTCTGCCAAGCCTTGCTGAGAGCGCCGCGCCTGGCCTGGCCCACGCCTCTAATATCCCTCCCAGCAGAGGCAGCAGGGTAAACCTCAGCAGGGACAGCAGCTCCGCACCCCCCTGTCCCCCAGGGAAGGGGTGGCCAGAACAAGCCTCAGAGCAACCCCAGGGCTCCACCACCCAGACAGTGGCGGTTTTACACCTGTGCTTACCCAGCATGGAGGAAAAGTGAGAGCCAGAGGCGGTAGAACTGGTCAGGGACTTCCGGATTTAGAAAGGGGAGGAGTCCGCAGACATCATCCATGCAGTGCACCTAAGGCAGAGGCGGGGGTGTGAGGTGTGCCAGCCCACACGGCCCTTTACCACGGCTGGGACAGGGTCTGCAGGTAGCTCTGAGAGAGCGGCTCTCCTCCCTCTTCTCTGCTGCTCAGGTCCCAGCCCCTGTCTGCCAGTCACACATGCCCCCATTCTTCACCCCAGCACGCGCGCTGGCTCGCCAGCGGAGCAGAAAGGTTGTGCTCTCCTGCTGCTGTCACGGTGGTCCTGTGCTGGGCTTTCACAGCTGCCAGCCCGAGTCCTCAGCTGGCCGCTGCAGCAGGACAGATGCGGCCAGCTCTGCCACCACAGACTGCAGCAGCATTTCCCCCGAGGTCAGGGTGGGACAGGACCTACCCTGCTCCCCCAAGATCTCACCAATCTGCTAAGGGGAAGAGAAGGGAGGAGGGCAGCCATGCGGAGCCCCAGCTCCACACTGACCTGAGAGCAAAGCGTTGCCTCCTCGTGGAAATAGCCCCGCATAAATTCACAATACTCCCGGGAGGTTATTTCACACCTGGAGGAGGCACAAGCGATCAAACCAAGGAACAAGCGACACGTGGAAGGCACAATGGACCACCCTATGCCCTCTCTCCTGTATCCCGTCTCATCCCACGTCTGCCCGTGAGAGCTGATGCCTTCAGCTGCCCCTGACTGCCCCTGTCTCTGAACAGATGCGCCCGTACATTCCCCTTTGAGCCTGGTGCCACTCTCCATACCCCCCTCTTGCTCCTCTCCCACAGGCAAGCCTGTGCCCTCTCCTCAGACTAACGCCCTGTACACAGGGGCTCCAAAACCAGTGCTAAAGCTGCTATTTACAGCCAAGAAGGGAGGGTGAGGCCAAGAGCGTCCTGACTTTGGGGGACAGAGAAACTCCTTGGGACAGCACTGTTTTCCTCCCTAGCAGGGAAAGCCAGGCCCAGGCACTGGCAACGCCTCAAACGGAGGAACAACACGAGGAAGAACAGCATCTTCCTCCCTGGCGAACCCAGAGTAGCTTTTTTCCTGACATCCCCTTTAGCGCTCAGGGACTGCAGGCTGGGGCCAATGTAGCCTGTCAGGACCAAGCTGGCCATGCCCAAGGACAAGTGAAGTATTTAATCTCTTGGGATCTGAGTCCCTCCAAGCTGCAGGACCAGCTGAGCGAGACAATGCTTCTCAGCCACACCGAAGACTCAGGCTGGCAGTTATCTCCTGCTCATCCCAGCGTCCTGCTCCCTCTGAGACCTGTCATGGCTCCCTGATTGATTCCCCATCCCAGCGGGGCTCTGGGCTGCACGTGGGAAGGACAAGGAGGACAAATGGCTGCGTCTATAATCTGGACAGGGTGCCTTGTGTCTCCCCCCAACACCCAGCTCCTCTCCATGCAGGTAAAACTCATTACCTTCCTTTGGTCCCAATGCAGCAGGGCCGGCCTGTAATCACGCAGTCCATGTGAAGGTGGTTGGTGTAATTCCCAGCACTGTTTTTTGTGCAGATCTGGAAAACGACAACAGGCTGCAGTCAGCCAGCCCCGGCTTTGTGTGCTGCCTGCGCAAAGTCAAAGCAGCCCCTTGGGAAGAAGCCAGTCGCGCAGGCAGGGGCCTCCCAGGGCCTCCCAAGGCCTCCCTCTGACAGCAAGATGGTGCTTCAACCCCACCTGCATGAGCCTCAAGCAACACCTCCTCTCTGACAGATGAAACAGCTCTGAGGCTGAGCCAGTCACCATCGCCCTGTTACCACACAGGGCCCACGGCTTTAGCTGGTTCAGGAGGATTTCTGTTCTTGGAGGGCTTTGAGACTTGGCTGGACATAGCCATGGCCATGGCTGCCCTGGTGTGGTGTTTGTGACAACGAGCAGGAGGCTGCACCACCCCACTTCGAGCACTACAGCTGTGGCTCTGCAGAGAGGGATGCAAATGCCATGTTCCAGCTGCCTGTACAGGCTCTGTGCCATCGGTTTGCTCACCGGCCATTTGGTGATGTCATCTGGCCACGCATGCGGCTCCATGGAGGCTGGCTGCTCACACACCCTGCAGCAACAGAAAGTAGAGGGTAGCCTGAGAAGTGACTGTCCCCAGCATCAGGCAGGATCCCCCAGGGAGCTGCCTCACTGTTTCCACCCCCAGGCTGCAGTCCCACAGCACCCCTCTGTCCCTGGCAAGAGGCTGGCGGTAGGCTGCAGCAGATCAGCCAAGACAACTGATCAAAGCCACAGCGTCCTTCGGCGAGCAGAGATCAGGCTTCAGCACAAAGACAGCCATCAAGAGCACACAGCTGCCCAGCAACTCACTGGCTCCTCTGCAGGTGGACACAACCCCAAAGGTGGTCTGGCGGTAGGCGGCAGCAGATCAGCCAAGACAACTGATCAAAGCCACAGCGTCCTTCGGCGAGCAGAGATCAGGCTTCAGCACAAAGACAGCCATCAAGAGCACACAGCTGCCCAGCAACTCACTGGCTCCTCTGCAGGTGGACACAACCCCAAAGGTGGTCATTCAGCTGGTGTCAGCTCTATGTCAGCCCATGGTGACTGAGGGCAAAGGCATGCCGTGGCAGCCAGCAGTGTGTGGCGTGCTGGGGATGTGACTGCTGTACCCCCCAAGAATGGAGCCTGTGAGAAGAGCCAGTGAGGAGGGAGTGCAGGATGAGGAAGGCACCCACAGCTCACAACAGGCCACTGTGCAAGGGGGCAGCCAGTGGAGACTAAGGGCGAGCAGAAATACAATCACACCCTGCCTCAGCCTCCCCTGTGGGGCAGGTAGGGACATCGCTGACCCTATGGCCCTTAGAACAGCTGCTGTCCCATCCAGCAACCTGCTGGCCTGAGGCTCTGTGCCTCCGACCTGGGCTGAGCAGGACCTACCTGGGGTCCTGATGACAAACAGACCCAAACTGCCTCTTGCTTCCTGCCAGCATTGGTGTGCTGGGGTGATGGGGCCACTTCACCCACACGGCCAGCGTGGACTGCAGGAGAGAGAAGAGGTCACTGTGAAGCCCAGGGTGGGAGAAGCATCAACAGAAGTGGCCCTGAGCCTGCAGGGACAGGAGGAAAGGGGACACTGTGCTCACCGAGCACTCCTCCTCTGAGGTCTGCACGCAGCCTGACTTGTCATTCCGCACACAGCAAGCCGAGTGTTTCTCTTTCTCCCGCTTGGCGCTGATGAAGCTGTGCACTTGCTGGTCCTGCCTCATGCACGGCGAGAACTTGGCCCCGAGGTGGATCAGGGCCTCCTGGCAGAGATGGAAACACTCGGCTCAGCCAAAGGGCAGGGGACGATTGCCTGGGGCAGAGCAGGCTGGGAGAACCTCGAGGGGTACCTCCACCAGGACTCAGGGGACCAGGGACAACTCCTGCATGACAAAGCCCACAGCCATCAGGCATACTCTCAGTATTTGCTTTGAACATGGCAAAACAAAAGTTCAGGGATTCCCTTGCCCATGGCCCTAGAAAGGCCAGCACTGAGGCTGGGAAAGGGACCTTCGGGACACAAGAGCCTTTCCGAGGGGGAACAGCATCAGCAAAGCTGTCATACACGATACAACTCCTGCCTTTGCTCTAGCAAAGGAACAGGGTACGGAGCAGGAGGGCCAAGGTCCACCGCAGCCTCCAGGCAGCTCATTCTGCAGGGTAGTTGGGGCCAGCAGCACCGCTGCACCCCGCCAGTGACAGCAGCACCCCATGGAAAGTCCAACCGATGGCAGCTGCCAGCACCAAGCTCCAAGCAGCCGAGGGTTTCAGTCCCTGAGGTGGTATGGCTGCAGCACTCAGTCCCCCATCAGCCCACCAACCGTCCCAGACAATGGCACTCACTGAGCTGGGGCCGATCCAGAAGTTT
>NW_010429978.1:8622-17966 GCF_000710305.1 Buceros rhinoceros silvestris
CTGTGTCCGAGCCAGAAGTTTTCCGGCTGAACATACTTGACATTTTCATAAACCCCTCTGTTTCGCAAGACCTACAAGGAGAGAAAGCGAGAACCCCATGAGCTCTTGCCTCGTGGTCAACCGGGCAAGCAGCAGTGGCTGGTCAGAACAGCACCTAGGATGAACAGAAAACCCCACAGCCAGTGACTGGGCAGACAGTGCTCTCAAACTGGTCTTTTGCCTAGTAAACCCCCATCAAGGCACGTATACCTTCATCTTAAGATGTCATTTCACATGCCTGTCTCCGGCTACTTTGACTTTCAAGAAATTCCAGGGCCTGGAGATCTGAGAGTGGCTTGAGAGCCTACAAAAAACTTCACATAACTCAGAAGCAAAAGCAGCACTGACCAGCGGCGTAGGCCCAGGTGCTGGTGACAGTGCTCTGAAAGCTGTCAGACACGTAGGTGAGAAGCTCCCCAGGACATCCCCTGCACGGAGTGGGGATATGGCTCTAGAGATAGGTACCCCAGAGACCTTCAGCAACACGTGGGAAGGCCACAAACAGCTTCAAGATCAGCTCTCAAAAACAGGTCAGATTTTCTCCTGACAGAAGTAAAATCCTGCAACTGTTATGAAAACTGAACTCAGGTTTGAAATATTTCCCTGCCACGATCATCCTTCTGGTCTCCACCAGGAGGGGGGAACAAGCTGTTTGCAAGGGCTCCCAGCACAAACACAACCAGTGCCTGCGAAGAGCCCACCACACTTTCTGTCAGGTATTATTTGATGCAAGAGCAATGTGGCTGCCGGAGGGAGAGAAGGTGGTGTGGGGGCTCACAGAGATGCTGCAGGCAGCCCCCCAAGGCCCTCGGGCAAGTAGCCAGCGTGCTGAAGACTATGATGTAAGAGCCAGTAGCTGAAGGCTGAGACATGATCACAGCTCAGTCAAGTCAGGGGGATTTACTCACTGAATCAACAGTTTCGTGTTGTGAGAACCCCACAGGGGCGATGCCGTAGATGCACACAGCAAGGATAGTGATGAGTGAATGCACAAAGGTGACCCAGTAAGTGAAGAACGGCCTGGATGGAGGGAAAGGAGAAGGTCAGAGGCAGAAACCCAGGCATATTACATCTACTCACAGAACGCCAGAGAAAAGCTGCTGTTTCTTCCCAGAGACCCTGGCAGGATCTGGAGTACAGGGCCAGGATCACCCAGAGATGCACAAGACTGGAGGCAACGTCCTAAGGTCCTGCTGGCAGACAGACCCTGCTTACTCTCACCCTCCCACTGCACTGGGCAAGCTGCGCTTTCTCAAGAGAACAGCCAGCAGGACACATAAGCCTGATGCCAAAGTGTGTCGTGTGTCTGAAATAACGCCTTCAGGGGGATGATCGGAGGAAGGATACCTGCACCTTCCTGTTCACCACAGGACAATGCTGTGGTGACAAAGTGCTGCAGTCCCTCCAGGCAGAACCAGAGACGCCCAGAGCAACGTGCGGAGCAGGGTGAGCTCCCAGCGCTGTCTGCTGCGGTTTGCCCTGTTCTTCAGAGATACCCACTTAGCAGCAGGTTTCACCCAACCACCCTGAGGCAGTGACCCAAGTCACCATGGGGCAACAGCAATCACTCACTCACAGTTCTCTTGGGACCCCTTCTATGACGGCAGCTCTCACCTGTGATCATCCATGTCCTCAATCTGCCGCTTGACGTAGCTGTCGATGCGCTTGCGGTAGGTACGGTTTGTCAGCTTCCCCACCATCCCCAGGCCATACGGCCTCTTCTCCTTGGCAAAGAGCTTCCTGACAGGGACGGCGATGCGTTGGCCACGCTTCTGCGGGCTGACACTCACCACCTCCTGCCGCAAGCGGACCTTGGGTTGCGCCAGGGCCCCATCCTTCTGCTTCCTCCAGCCTCGCTCCAGTGGGCTGAAAGAAAAAGTGGGACAGCAATGGTTTCCTTCTGCACGGCACAATGATGGGGACTAGCCCTTCCCTGGTCTTTGCTGGCAGCAGACCCTCTGTCTGTCCCACTGCAGCTGGGCTGAGCAACAGCTCATGGCAGACAAGGTGCCCTGAAGTGGAAACTGTGTTTCAAAGGGTTATGCAGTGCCAGGACTACAAGCAGAAGGTGGTACAAGGCAGCTGTGCCAAACTAAGCCCCACCAATGAGGAGCTCTCAAGGCTTCCAAGAAGTGTTTAAGCAACAGGATAAAATGGGGAGGCTGCAGCTGGGCACATCTGCAGCCTCATGCACATCTATTTCCTCCTCTGCTTCATTCCTCTCCCTCTGCTCTCTGCTGTGCAATGAAGTGTAGTTTAGCCCAGCTCTGGAAATCCCCATCCTTAAAGCACGTTACTGTGACAGGACTGGCAATGCTCACCAAATTGGACAGAGAAGAACAGGAATCCAAGCAGCCTCCCACACCAAGAAAGTGTCACTGTCACATGCTGCGAGCTGTGCCAGTTACCTCTCAGCATCCCTCTTCCACTCCTCCCTTCATTTGCACCGATGCACACATTTTCCAGCAGAATAACAAAGCCAGCTCCCACACCCATAAAACCCCCAAGCATGTGCGGAAGGTTGCACAACCTACCTCCTCTGGCTTCCTAAATAACCCCTCTGCACAAAGACAACAGTTTCCTGGAATGGTCAGAGACATCGGCTGACAAACCTTTTTCTGAAAGATCACCAGAGCATCTTGGGAAGATTATGAGAACAAGTTGCCCAAAGAGGTGGTAGAAGCCCCATCTCTGGAAACATTCCAGGTCAGGGTGGACCTCGGGGCTCTGAGCAACCTGCTCCAGTTGGAGATGTCCCTGCTCACTGAGGGGGGTTGGACTGGAGGAGCTTTAAAGGTCCTTTCCAACCCAAACTATCCTTTGAGTCTGTGGTTCTACGACAGCTCCGAAGTATGGACAAGCAACAGGATGAGGGAGAACCTGAACCTCTTTAGCCAAAAACGCTGCTGGGAAGCTTCAGCTCTTTTCAGTATTGCATGCTGCAAGCTGAAAGTCCCACCTTGCCCTCGGGCAAGCGCAGGTTCCACTGCAGCCTGCTCTTGCCCCAAGAGTTCAAGTGGTTTCTGTGTTACAGATGTGCTGTTTCCCAGTATTTCCCGTGGTGGGCCATCAGCCTATGCCCAAATAAACACCTGGCCACCTCAAATGACACCCGACTACGATTCTGGTAACAGCTCTCTGAAGTGTGAAAGAAATGTGTTTTCCTCAATAAATAAAACTATTTAAGGAGAGCCAAATCAAGCCAAGTAGACTAAGACTGTCTCAGAGGAGTGATAACAAACTCCCACCATTTGCTGCTTCCACTTATGTTAAGTCTGAGTCAAGTTCTTGGAAACACTTGAAGAGAAAGCGCCAACACAGCAAGATGGGCCGTGAGCAGCAGAACCACAACAAGGACCTCCCTGTCTGCTCCACGTTCACACCCAGCAGAGCTCTCTGCTGGGGTGAGCTGCCAGCTAAGCTAGAGCCGACTCTGAAACGATACAGAGCAATTACTCAGTGGCAGTTACTCAGGTGGAAAAAATCTAGGCGTACAGTACAGTACCACCCACATATTTGTAGGGCTCTCACATCGGTGCCACACCTTTCCCTCGTTTCAAGGGAGGAATGTAGCCCAGCTCGACACCCAGCAATGCTTCACACTGCTCCGTGGAGCGAGACAACAGTTGCTGGTGACTGAGGCAATGACAACAGCCTTCTCGTCTTTGCTGCGTTCTCCATAGCTGAAGGCTGGGCCCCCAGCATCCTCACAGCTCATCTGAAGCACCTTATGTTCCCTTAAGGCATGATACAGTCTCCGAAACACATCGCATGAGGCTGGAGAGGCTGCACGGGTGACCTCAGAGTCACTTTTCACATGCGCAGGTAGCTGAGGCAGGAAGCCTTAAGCTGGGTTTAAAGAAAACCCGTCCCTGCTCTGTGCTTTGAGCTCTGCACCAAGCACCTGCAGCGCTCAGGTCCTGGCTTCCCCCATGCAGGAGGTCCCACTCTGAGTGGGTTGGCCACCCTGGGCCAGGCTTTGGCAGCTTCCAGGAAGATACTTACAGCAGCAAGTGGCTTCTTTCAAGCTCATTTTTGTCCAAAGCGCCCCCTGTGAGATCTGTCTGATCCGAAGGTTTCACCTCAGCATCTTTGATTGCAGCTTCTGATGGTGACTCAAACACTTCATCTGGGTAAGTAGAGAGCTCCTCGTGAAGGACTCCTTCCTGGGCAGAGAAACAGAGTCCCATCAAAAGAGACCAGCATCACATTTGAGATACCAGCCCTGGCAGAAAGCAGAGCTGCTCTCTGCACCACACAGACCCGCCAGACCTAGAGCCTGGCCCCGCCCGTGGGGCCAGCACCAGCACCCTGCCCCTCACCCGAGCAAAGAAAGAAGTGTCCAGCTCATCTGGAAAATCCACCGTGTCCTCCTCCAGGAAACTTGCTGGGGTGAAGCTGCGCCGCTGAGCTCTCCTGAGGGTGCTGTCCTTCACAGAGCGTCCCTAAAGCCAGAGAAAGGGGCAGCATGTTACTGCCAGAAACCCAAACCCCAGGCACAGGCAGGGCCACCCCTGCTGGCGCACAGGGAGCCCCAGTACTGAGCTGGCTCACGTTTGTGTGTGGAAGCACAGCAGACCTGCTGTGTGACACCTTCCTGGTGAGACACACAGGTGTTGCCCCACTTCTCCCTGCCCAGTGCCCATCTCCCACGTGAGCGAGGCTTGCAACAGGCTCCTCTACCACGTGTCCTAAGATGTCTCTGACCAAACCGCAGTGGTGGACACAGCGGAATGGTCACTGGGCCCAGGAAAGCAGACACATGCAGGATGAGCAGACTTGCGTAGCAAGAGCCTCAGGTACTTTCTGCTCTTTCATGACTGCTGACCAGGTGCAGATGGACCACCCAGAGGTCCAGGTAGGCGGAACTGGACCTGCTGAAACTCTGAGGCTGCTGGCTGTGGGCATCAAAGCCCTCAGGCCAATAAAGGGAAAGCAAAACCTGTTCCAAAACCTAGCCATCATCCCTGCTTCTTGCAAGTCCTGCCTCCTAGACACATGACTGAAACAGAACAGGAGATGGCTTTGTTTCTTCTCCTCCACCACTGCTCTCCCTACTCTCTCTGCTCAGCAGCTCCCTCCCTGTCACCGTTCTCTCAGGGCAGAGCCCCATCCTGCTGCCACACTGGTCCCTGCCCTCCCACAGACAGTACCTTCACCAAAGCTGCAGCTGCTCGGAAGCTCATTTTGGCAACAGACTCCCGTTTCCTCCGTCGTGGGAGGCGATTGAACCCTGAGCGAGAGCTGGTGAAGGAGCAGAGCGATGTGGCGCCTGGCGTGATCGGTGTGTGGGGGATGCTGCAGCCATCATTGTCGTCAGCCATACGGAAAGCTCGGCCACGGGCCAAGGGGTCTATGATCTGCCGAGAGAAGAAGCGTATCAGTCCATTCACCCTCACCCCCTTCCCTACCAAGCCCTCCTCCCTCCAAGCAAACATCTTGAGATGATGACAGTGGCCTGGCTTCCGGGACTGAGCATGAACCAGGCTGGGTGGACCAACAAGCAATTCTGCAATAGAGAGATACGGAACAAGCCCTAGTTGTAAGCCCCAAACCTAAGGCCTCAAACCTCTCCCCCTTTTTCCTTTTTCTTAATTTTTCTTTTGTTGGTGTTGACTACTTTCACCCCGAGCATTCCTGACGTTCAACAGAAGACTCCAAACTTCCATCACTCCTTCCTAAGCTCTTGGTTTCATTCATCTCCTGTGCCAGCGAGCTCTACAGTCAAGAGAACGTGCTGTCTGAACAGGAGTTTGAGAAGCCCCTGGTTTCCAGGGGGCATCTCTTTCCTCAGCTAGTTTCCTTTCTGATGCTGGACAGCCCAGTACTTAAACTGTATCCTGTTGAAGTTTAACTGTATATTTACATTTGCTTCCATTAATTAAGTTGTAGCAGCTGGAAAAAGCAGGCAAGTTTCCAGGAGCTCAAGCCCTTCTTTGGGACTCTTTAGGCCAAAGCTCTCGCTTCTTCCAAACATATGAATCAACCTAATGAAAATATTGCTTTCAGCTACAAACCTTGCCTCTGTCCTTACATCGTCACAGCTGTGGTTTCGATAAGACTTCTATGTCTTATCTTAATGTTTTACGAGCTTTTCTGAATCCACGGTTGCACACTTAACAGGAAGCTTTATGGTCTTACACCTCCCGATACCATGTTCTGATTTCAGGTAGCCCACATAGAGCCCAACAATATTTCTGAGTCTCCTGTGAACAAAGACTAATGCAAGACACTTCAGCCAGGAAGAAAACAGGGAAGAGCACAACAATGTGAAACTTGACTCAAAGATGCAAAATATTCTCCTCTGCTTCAGTGACGAAGCCAGGCTTCAGGTCACAGACTAACCTGCTGTGGAAGGAATGCTTCCCCACTTGCCCAAGTTGCAGTAATCAACCACATCGATTGCTATCGCTGAGTGGAGCAAAGGAAGAGCTGGACATCGTGGGTTAGTCTGAAGTGCTGGTAACTGGATGTGCTCGACTGGGTCTCATCCCCTAGAGTCACACTTGAAGGTAGTGAGTAGGGAGCTACCAGATGCCCTACTGCAGGCATTCAAACCATTTCTGAGGACCCATGAGCAGATCTGTAGTACCACTGATGCAAGAGACACTTTTCAAAGCCCTAAAACACAACCAGGTTTCTACGAGGACAGAAGCTGTGCTACTGCTGGGGTTCTGCTTGGGACAAGGAGCCGCTAGGCAAGTGACACCAGGCCTGTTACTGTGTATTTGGGTCCAGCCACTCTGTGTACAGCAGAATTTTGTCCTTGCAAAATGGCAGCAAAAAGCTGCACATATCTGATCACCACCAGAGTCACAACAGGACAAACACAGCTCTGACCCCATCGCGGGAACAGCTGAGGGATCCCAGCCAACGAGACCGGAGAGAGGCTGCTGAAGGAACTCTGCCAAACTGTATCTGAGACTTGAGAAGTGTCTGAGCATGGAGTCCAGCCATGTTCAGGCAGAACTAAGCCCACAGACACGTCACAGCTGCCAAAGTGGGAAAGATGCTGTGCAGGAAACTCACGATGGCCTTGACTCTGTCCCACGTTACTCACCTTTTGCATGCCCAGCTGGCAGGGTCCAACGTAGAGCGGAGGAGGAGTCTCTGTGCTTGTTAGAGAAATATTGTCCTGACTGGGCAAGTCCATTTCCCGGATGACCTGAGGTTTCAGCTTCCCATACCGCAGGCTGCAGTGGCGGAGGCTCTTTCTCTGCCATTTCTGAGTAGCGTCGCTGTCTTTGCTCACCCCGAACCAGTCTGCTGTGCCTCTGGAAGATGCCAGCATACAAGTGCAAAGAAGCTTTATGTCCGCTTGGACCACACATACGACAAGACAAAACCCCTGGTGATCACTTCCAGCCCAGCCCAGTTCAAAGATAGCCAGATCTCTTCCCCACAAGCATCTCGCAGCCTGTCCTCAGCTGGCTTTAGCAACTGGACAGATGCTGGCCAGAAATGTTCAACCATCAACGGCACTCCATCTCCTAAGACGGGAGAAACATGACAGGAGAGATTCACTGTGAGTAAAGGAGAGTTGGTTCTGCATTTTTCTAAAAAGAAAGGAAGGAGATGGAATGGAATTCAGGGAAGAGCTTTGTGAAAGTATTGGGTTTTCTCTTTAAAAACCATCTGTTGAAAATACTTACCATCTCGAGGCCAGCTACAGGTCCCCATTGTGGGATTGTACCATTTCATGGCTCTGTAGCTTCTCCCAAGAGCCACCAGAATTCACTGCTCTCTCCCAGCCTCCCCCCACACTCCCAGGACACCCCTAACTTCTCCATCTCATGCTGCAGGATTTCTGTCCTCCCAAACAGCAGTGATGGCAGATGTTTGCTGCAGTCCCCATCTCTGCTAAGGCAGACACACACAGTTCTAAGCTGCTGGTTCCAGAAGCAGGAGCACAAGGTTGCAGCCCTGAGGAAGGTTTGCTGCCAAGTGGCTGCTGTCACAGAAGAGCAGTGGATCAGAAGCAAAATCCCAAGGAAGGCAGAGAGGGATCGGGATAAGTGACTCTATAACCTACTTCGGATGCTTCAGGACAGCTGGCACTCTAAACCTACAAAGCTCACTGCAGCCCAGCCAAGCCTTTCCCACCGTGGTTAATCCTCTTCAGCAGATGACAAGGTGTCTCAGCCTACTGTTGTCTGGCCCAGGTGTTGAAAGCAGAAAGTTCTTCCAAGCCAAAAACCTGAAACGTTGGCTCTGACTCCCTGGGCAGGGGCTGGATGTCCAGCTGCCGAGAAGCAAGACCTCACAGAGCACAAAGGGAGTACTGAAACTGGAGCAAAGGCTGGGTGAAATCTAGAACCACACGGGGGAACTGAGCATGCTGGAGACAGGAAACTAGTCCTGCGTTTTGCACCCTGCCAAGCAAAAACCACCATCAACCAACAGGTGAAGATGTCCTGGCACCATGCGAAAAGATGTGGATTTGAAACCCACGACCTTTTCAGCCAGATGCAAACCACCATGCACTGCCCTCAGCCATCGGGATGGGGAACCATTCTCCCAATGATCCAGAACAGACCCTTCAGCAGTCGTGAGGTCACTAGATCTCACCTGACCTCACTGACCCAATTGTCTCCAAATGCCTCCAGAAAGTCAACAGGGGCCAGCCCTCCGAGACAGGGCTATGTGAATGTCTCAGAGCACTGCTGTGCTCCCACAGACCCACATCTCGTCAGAGCAATCTTCATCTCTGGTCAGAACAGAGGAGCCCAGGGTCAGCACCTGGCCTGACAGACCCAAACCAAACCTAGAGCACAGAGATAAAGCTCTGGCCATGCTTCCGCCAGCCTGCAAGGAACTGTCAGAGACCACTGCTGGGTATCTGGAGCACCCTGGGAAGATGCTGAACACCCCTGTCCATCTGGGGAGCCCCATCACGTCTTACAGATTCCCTGGACCACTGTTACAAGCAACCAACCCACATCATAAGTCAGCTTTCGCTCTTCTATCCCTTTGAGCTAAGCAGCCCAGAAAGCCTGAGACCAACCACAAGCAGTCACCCAAGGTGGATGCAGCGCCGGAGCGGCATCTGGCTGGGGCAGCAGGGAAGACGGTAGTACAGGAATGGACTTCTGGGCACTAGGTCCAGTCCCTGCCACGCACAAAGCCCCATTGTCTGATTTAAACGTCTACTGAGCTCCAGCCTCGGGGTGGTGGTCGATGGGCCATTGTGCCGTGGGCTCCCAGAGTGGCTCATCTCCTTGGTGCTAAGTAAACGAAGACCTCCACCTCAAAACAAAGACAGTCGCGTCTGGATTAGAAAAAGCCACCATGTCAACAGGGAAAGA
>NW_010429978.1:18119-18915 GCF_000710305.1 Buceros rhinoceros silvestris
GTGGATGCTCTCTTCCATTGAGCAGCTCCTGAGCCCTGTCTGGACCAACACGACTAGTGTCTGTTCGGTGATGCTTCCTCTCCTTCTTCCACCCCAAGGAGACTCTGGGGCCAACATAGGCACGGGCCCTGTGTAGCAAAGGCAGGCTGCGCTGTGGCTGCCCTGGGGAGATATTCCAGCCACGGTGAACACCAGGAGCTTGACAGCTTGTTAGGAAAGGGAGGAGGGGGTGAGGCTGGCGGGTGGACAGCTTGTTAGTCCATGCTACTTATTGACAGCTGCCTACATATTTAGTAGGAGTGATGATTGCTTTTGTTAGAAGCACACATGAACTTTCTGACTCCTGCCTGTTTGTAGGCCTCCTGGCCAGCCCTGGGATGGCAGCGTGGTCCCAGCATCAGCCAGTTCACAACAGCCCTTGCACACACATGCAGGGGTGGGTTTCACACTCAGTGTACCGGTACCTGAAAAACGATCGGGGCAGGGACTGCCGCTTTCTCAGGGAACTCCTGCCCACCCGGTGCCCATGAACGGGCATGGTCTGACTCCTTTGAAACCGTACCTGTCTGCTGCAAAGAAAAGAGAGCTGAAGGGAAGGAGTCTGCAGGGCTGTGGAGTGGAGCAGCAACCAACACCTCCCTGTCTCCCTCCACAGCATTGGCAGCAGCTGTGCCACACTGCACAGGCCAGCGGCCTCTGGCTGGGAGCATGACCTAAAAGAAACAACCAGACTCAAGCCACGCAACATGATCTTTGAACCCGGGAGGCTGCTGAAACCCTCTGCTGAACGTGCACT
>NW_010429978.1:19008-19748 GCF_000710305.1 Buceros rhinoceros silvestris
TCTTTTGTACATCTCCCATTGCTCATACCAGCAATACTGCAACCCCCCTCAACTCCCAGAGACAGGCAGAGGTGGTCTTCTGCCTTCTGCCCAGACGCCCAGCTACAGATCCCACTGGCTGGAGTGTGAAACCATGGAGGGGTCAGCAGGCCGAGATGTGATCTGCTTAGAGACAAGCATCTGACACCACTGGAAGTACCCTGGGCCCATTCTGGTTAACCCTGGAAGGATCATGCCCAGTGCACAAGTCTATCTGTTCCGTATCTGCTGCCTCACACGGACATCCTGGACACCCTGGGAGACTGGAAGTGGCGTTAGATGCCTATCCTCAGGCTCATAAATCACTCCCACACCATGTTCTGGACCACACAGGCTTGATCTTAGGCTCACACTTGATCTGTATCCTCCAAGCCCCAGGGAATAAGATGGTGTGGAGTCCCACTGCTGGAACAGTTTCACATTTTGTGCATGCTGGGGGCTGTGACAAGCAGAAAACCTGGCAGTCAGCCGCCCTGGACTCACAAAACAAATCCCCAAGACACCTTTATGGAGGCAGGGACTGCATTCTCCTCACATCTCTGGCTCTGCTAAACAGAGTACAGGTTTTTAGGCCATTCCTTGGTTCTTTGCATTCCCTGTCCCTTTTTCAAATCCACTTATTTCATGCTTTTCTTGCTAGTGTCATGTAACTTGTGCATCTCCTGCAGTTCTATCCCTTGGAAAGTCCTTCCGCTGCTGAA
>NW_010429978.1:19854-21009 GCF_000710305.1 Buceros rhinoceros silvestris
CTGAACCTGCTCTCCTACCCATGTCACTGTGTAGAAGTTGCCTGCAAGCTGCAAGACCTCCAGGAGGAAGAGACCCGGCCACATGCTGTGCTGCACACCGGCCTACGTGAGAGAACTCAGCACTGCAAAACAGCACTGAAGCCCCACATACATCCTCCGAGCAGGAGACTCCCAGGACTGCCGAAGCCATCTGTGCACCTCTAGGCCGCTCCCTGTGGGACCACACATACTCCCAGGGCACAAAATGCCTACGCACACTATGAAGCACAGGCAGGGATGCAGCCACCAATGTGAGCCCCAGCACTTAACAGTACAGCCTGAGCAGGCAAGAGGAAGGTACGTCATGGGGTCTGCTGGTGCAACAGCCACACAAGTCTGCTCCTCACCCCAGTGCTAGGCAGGACATCAGCATCTCCCTCAGCACGGGGGAGCTGCACCACCACTGTCCAGCGCTCCTTCCTTGCTCAGCGTAGCTCCATGTGCCTTCTCTGTCTTATAGTGTAATAGCTCCAAGGGCAAATTTGTCCCCCCCGCAGCAAAGTGGTTCTTAGTGCCCCAGCCTCTCCACCCTACACACAAGCTGCCTGTTGTGAGGGCCTCTGGGGCAGAAGGTTATCCCAGCCCTCTTGCACAACACTTCTTGTTAGGACCTCCACAGCACCCTCCCAGGATATCCCCACATCCTTGACACGCTCTTGCTTAATTGTCCTGGCAAGAGCAGCACCAGGACAGGGAACTGAGAGAAGCAGCACCCTAGAAGTGCAAGGACAGCCTCAGATAGGCCCAGAGGCTGCCTGCAGTCCTGAAATAAGCACACTGCTTCACGACCCAGCCCTCCCAACCTGCAAGAAACATATCACAGAGAGCTGCTGTGGGAGAGCTTCACCACCAAGGCAGCTGGGGAACATCTGAGGCAAAGGAAAACAACGTGTGGGAGGTCAGTCTCTTCCATAGCTGGAAAGTTGCTCCTCTGTGAGTGGGCGAAGCCTGGCTGGCTGAAAGTGCCCCTGACCTGTGGAGCTCCAGGGATGCTCCTGGGATCCAGGCAGGCCTGACACTCTGCCAGGGATACAAGCCAGGTACCTCAGGAGAGCAGCTGGGCAAGCCGCTCCCTTTGGACAAACTAGGCTAAGCCTTTGCCACGGGAAGGGAAGG
>NW_010429978.1:21031-27109 GCF_000710305.1 Buceros rhinoceros silvestris
GAAAAAAAGCAAGGCCCCGGGGGAGGGCAGGTGGAAAAGCCGCTCCCTTTGGACAAACTAGGATAAGCCTTTGCCACGGGAAGGGAAGGAGCACCCAGCTGTGTGACTGTCTCAGAGACCCCTGGCTCATGGGGACAAATGATAACCCTTTGTGCAGGCGTGGGGCACAGGACCAGAGCAGCCTCTCCCTACTCTCCATCACCCCCCATAAGCATCTCAAGGACCTGCCAATGAGCTAGTGCTAGGAGCCAAGCTGCTAAGAGCCCTGGACTGCTCAGGGTGGTCTCCTGCCTCCCTCAGCAACCCTGTGCTCTCAGATACCATACCAAAGCAAGCCCTGCACACCACATCACACAGTCCCAGCTAAACATCAGGGCCTGAGGCATCATGTTCCTCAGCAGCAGCCAGCTCCCTGGGGCACAGGGGCAGTCAAAATTTGTCTCTAAGCGGCCAGAACCATTCGTTGTCCTGATCACCACAGTCTTCCTCACAGGACTGGTCTCCTCACTTTCTAAAGACAGGCCATACAGCACCCCTGGGCTTATATATTGGGAACCTATCTGCACCCACCCTCTTCCAGATCCTCATGACAGATAACAAGGGCAACAACCTAACCCTGCTGTTACAGCGTGCCACTTCAGTGCCAGGCAGTGGGACAAGCAGACACCATAAATCCACAAATAAAGGATGGCAAAGGATGGCAGAATCCACTAAAGCAGACTCCCTGAACTCAGTGTCTCACCTCTTGATGGTCTGGGTGATTGAGGTCTGTCGTTGTAGCACTGGTCTTCTTGCTTCGTTAGGCAGGGAGGGCACACGGGTGTTCTCAGCAGGCATGCTCACGCTGCGCAGAAAGGCCTGACGTCTTGTTGGCTGAGAAGGAAAGTAGGAGGCGAGTCAGTGTTCCCAGAGCGATGCTCTACAAGGCCAGTCAGGTTGTGATATGTTTTGTTTGCAACTCAACAGCCACCCAACACCCCAACTACAAGCTGGGTGTTTGCAGTTGGGCAGCAAAATCAGGCTATCAAGGACTGTGTCCATGTTAGCCAAGAATGGCTCTGCCACATCAAGGATGCGGCCTCGGTGTGTTGTGGGGGGTCTCAGTTCTGACGGACTCTGGCCTGGCCCATGGACTGATGTCCTTTTGTAGATGGAGTGTGTTAGACAAGCTCCTGCAATGTACCTAGCCGGAGGAACCTCGATCACACACTCCTAGACCACTCCGCAAGGCAAGGAGAAGCACGGCAAGTGAGATTTGCTCCAAAAGTGACTCTAGATCTGCATTAAAAGTCTGCAAGGGCTGTGAGTGGCTCTGTGCTGTAGCTGCTGCCTGGCAGGGGCTGAGCAAGCTGGGAAAGCCACACCAGCTTTGTTCATCACCTAACTGTCTGGATACACTCAGGTCTGAAAGCTCCTGGCATGCCTTGGCTGACTATCACCTAAGAAACACGACACAGCTCACCAGACTGTTCTCAGCCTGTACAACTGCCTCCCCAGGGCTGCTCTGGATTAATTTTTCATCAGCTTGGCAGAGGCACCATCTTCCATTTATAAAATGCAGGCTGAGAGGCCTGTCCCTCTGGCAAGTGAAGCTCTGATTAACCCTTTCTCTGATCAGACACTGTCTCTGCCTCAAGACCACTTACTGCTCCAGCCCCTCTAGCCCACAGAGCTAATACCTTCCACCAATCTTAATATTTTTGGTACATTTTATGTGAAAACAATGCACAGATACTCAGGTTGTAAGCTAAAGGAGCCTGTTATGGACTCTTATCCTGACAGCCTGTGCTGTGCACATCAGATCTCTGGAGAATATCACCTGCACCAGCTCCCATCATGAGTATGAGTGTCTCTCCAGAAGGCACCCAGAGATTTCAGGTAAGAGAGCATCCACAAAGCCTTAAATAAGTGATTCGGAAGGTTTCCACCTCCACTGTTAAACACCTGCATTCCACTTGTAATCCCTGCAGCCTGAGCCCCGATCACTTCCCTTCCAAGGGAAGACCAGGACCCAGATTTCTCTGCCAGAAGCTGTCTCGTAACTAAAGCACGTTTCAGACCGTGCATCAAGGAACAGCAAAGAGGCCAGTCCTTGCTATTCCAAGCGCAACACAAGTTCTCTTAAGACAAGCTTGTCCTCAGCTCCGCTCCAGGGAAGCTGTATGACCCTCCACGTCTCTGATGGCTAAACTGTTCTTTCACGTAAGCCACACAGCCAGGCACTGCCCCCACCCATGAAGCTGGGCAGGAAGAATCGTCCAGCTCTGCCTTTGCTGGCGGTCATCTCTGTTCCTGCACTAAGGTCACACGAGCAGGCAGAAATCACCCTACCCAGACCTCCCCCACACACGAGAGGCTTTGCCATTCTGTAGCAGAAATTCCTGCTCTTCCTCCTGTTGCCAGCAGAAATACAGATGTGTTACTCTCATACTTTGCACAGTTCTTACTAACCTATCACTTCATCCCTATTTCACCACTCTTTAATGTTACTTATTTCTCATCCCACATGACTTTCTTCTGTTCCTCATGCTGGTAACAGCTTTGTGTTGCCAGTAACTGTTCCTTCTCTGCTGTTACTGACGACAGCCTGTCATTATCTTGGCTGTTCATAAGTCAGATTCATTCCCTGCTCATTTCAGCGCAAGCTCCAGCACCTCCAGGCTGTCATGTTTGTCTAGGAGCCCTTCACTCCTCCATCTCCTTAAGAAATGTTTATTCGATAGCACCCAGCCAGGACACTTTTCACAATCCCCACATCCAAACAGCCATGTCCACTGATCTGAGCACATCAGCAACCCACCCCATCCCTCCCACACCCCCTTCATGGGGATCAGTTAATTACTGATCATAAATTTACCCAGTGGCTCTGCCCCTTCTTACATGGCCTTGTGACTTGCCATCACATCCTGCCTTTCTCCCAGCCAGGCCTGCTGGAGACGGCAGGCGCAGGCAGCAATCAATGCAGGGGTGCCTGCACGCCCCCCCACGGCTCTGCAGACCCTCTCTCCTGCCCCCAGCCCTCTAGTACCTGCACGGGCTGGGACTCCTCTGGCATAGGCGCTGGCACTGGAATGTCCAGTTTTAACCATGGTGGCTTTTTCCGCTGTAAACTGCTTGTGCTGTCGTGTCGCACCTCTGACATTGTTCCACGCTTGTCCTCAGGCCTAGAAGAGGAGAGAAATCACAGTCAGGAGGGGGCCAGGCTCATCCCTGATGCGGTACGTGCCAGCAGGGCACCCTCCTCCAGGCTGTGACAGATGGGATCCAGGCCCCACACTGGACAACTTCCCAAAGCATCTCATGAGGGTTTGGGCGTCACAGCTTGTGCCCACGCTGGTCAGCCAGGACCAAGCATTCGGAGGATGCGGCACATTTCCAAGGCCTGCAGGACCTTGAGCCAGGTGCCAGAGACCGCAGTCACAAGTCTGAGAGTCACCTCCCATTAATATTTTTGTTGAGACCACTGTGAGATCCAGATTCCTTAAGTATCAGTCATGAATTAAATCTTAATGAGATCTGGATCCAGTCCAACCAGCTGAGTAACTGCAGTACCGAAAGCCACTGACCTCCCTCTAACACGGCCGGTGATGCACACAGGCACCCCTGCCCACCCAAAGCCAAGCACCGCACTCTCCCTAACTACCACTTAGCGATCAGCAAGCAGCCGTCTCTCACCGCTGATTCTAATCTCTTTCCAATGCAGACACTGAAACACGGCAGAGTGGACAGACCGATACAAGCGTCGCACAAACATCAGAGAACTGGCACTAATCCTGAACTAAGAGTGGTTTTCATACATAAATAATAATGATACGGTCTTTAAATAAAACCGCTGTGTAATCAAAACGCCGAAGTAACCAGAGCGACTCGCTGTCATCTCACCCATTCTACTCCCTGCAACTTTCTCCTCCTGTCTAGGCTGCAGGCAGTGGGACACGGGCTGTGCGACTCTTCCGGGGGGCAGAGCACCTTCTGTACTGTGCACACTCAGAGAAACAACTAAGAATATACATTTCACTGGGGGGAGATCAGCTCAGATACCTCCACAGGCACCTTCCAACCTCAGTTATTCTGAAAGCTCATACTTTTTCCTCTCCTAATACACACACAACTGCAAGCCAGCAGTGACAGTGAAGGGAACAATGGATCCAATTCCCTCCCAGCTCCCTCCTTGTGTTGTCCCAGGCTGCAGATCCCAGAGGGGACAAAAAAAAAACAAGAGTCACAACCTCCTCCCCACCATAGTAGACAGATGAAACAAGCATCCAGTTAACTCAGCAGGTACACATGACTTGACAGGGAGTAGGAGAGAAGCTCTCTGCTTGGATTCAAACTCAGTGCTCTCATGATGTTAACACAGTCGATTTACTTTAAACGCACAATGAATTTAATACCCAAGGATTCTTCTTCGAAAGTGGCCAAGTGGTAGGACAGGACTAGAGGCAGAGCATCCTCTGTCCTTGGAGACAATTGGCACTCAACTGAACGAGGCCCTGAGTTATCCCTGAATTATCCCAGCCTCGCACAGTGGCTGAGCCAGACGACTGGCAAAGGTCCCTCCCAATTTAAATTAGGCACCAGTTCTCCGAAACTTGCGCTGCCTTTCCTGGCATTTCACCCTATTCCCCACAGCTCACTGCAGCTGCTCTGGAAAGGGAGCTGCACACGCGGTGGAGCTTCCCATTGCAAAAGATACACAGGGGTGTGGGGGGGAGATAGGTCAACAAAAGGGAGAGGGGATGATCTGGATTGGGTTGAGAGAAGAGAATCTCAGCCAAAAGGAGCTGAAGACCAGCTGCTGGCTCAGTCACACAAGCTGGGCTGGCTGCCAGGAGCACTGTGCCCAGCTCAGCCAGAACGACAGCAAGGAAGGACTCAGCTGTAGGTGGATGAAGGTTGGGTTTCAGCAAATACCACAGGCCCCCAAAAGTCTGGGAATTCATGATCTGGCCCGTACAGACATGCCCTTCATACATGCACCGCAGCCCTCTGTGCACAGACGCAGTGCCATACATTAGCGGGACATGATCCCTTCCTTCCCCCTCCCCTGGCCGCAGGGGTGACTGAAGGCATCTGTTCTAACTTCCTGTAAGACGAGAAAGGTGGCAGCGTGAGGGGAGCTCCTGCCTGCTCTTGGTAAGGGTCTTACATACAAAATAGGCGAACTTCTCTTCACGGTGAGATCAGGCGACAAAGCAGATTTCTCAAACCTGAAAAACTCCCCTGGTGCAATGCGAAGCATTCACCCCCACGATCACAACCCCCAGGTCTTCCTGAGGCGCTCTAATCAGAGACCAGTCAAAAGGGACAGAGCCACCACGACCAAACGTTTTGGCACGACCAAACACAACCTATTTCACACTCACGACACAACTCAAGAGCCTCCTTCCTGTGCCTTCAAGGGAAAATTCAGAGCCTCTGAACTCGCAACTCTTCATTTTCCAGCATCTCTTCAATGAACAGACACCACTCAACTTCCTTTCTGTCTACCTACAGCGCTGCCTTTGCGAGCAGGTGCTTTGGGCGTAAAGCACAGACACGAGTAAGATTTGCAGCTTTATCTTGCGAGGGCAAGCCAGGAAGGTGGCGAATGACTCACTCCTGCATTGCCCAAAACCTGCCGCAGCAACGCCGCGCTCCCTGAAAGACCGAGGCAGGGAAGGAGCAAAGGAATGAAACCGTCCTCAGCCCTCCTCCCTGAACTGCCACAGTCAGGGATAGCCACGTACTCACCTCACTGGCTTCAGGCAGCGCACGGGGATCTCCAGAGCATGCACGTACATGGGGTCAAGCCCATGGCCTTATCCCAAAGCGTAAGCTTTGTTCTTTAGGCAAAAAGAAGATCTCAAGATGAAACTCCCGTTGCTGACTGAGCAAGGGACTGCCTTCTCCCAACTTCAGCAGAGTTCTTTAAATAGTGAAGCATCAAAATGCATGTGTAAGCGCACTCAGTATTTAAAAGCAGGCAAGTTTCATGGGTGGCTGCAAACTGAGCAATTAACTCCGGGGCAAATTCTACCAGTCTGACCTTTTTTACTCAATAAAAGGTTCTTTTCCCAATAAAAAGAGTGCAGCAAA
>NW_010429978.1:27198-38486 GCF_000710305.1 Buceros rhinoceros silvestris
CAGCATCCCCAACTCCACGTGTGCATTTGGAGCAGCCAACACTAAACCTTACCAACACAGGAAATGAAGCTTGCGGCGCCTGCCCTAGGAGGGCCCGATTCTCTGGGACCTCAAGGCACACCACAGCTCAGCCAGCTGCCTCTGACCCAGCGCACTAAGGACACCAGGGTATGGACACCAGAGGCGGCTGTCTGCAAAAGCACATGCCAAGTTTCACACTAACCCCTTTATTATCTTCAGGGTGTTCAAGACACAGTGTCCACGTATTTCATGGCACTGACGGGCTTTGCTTCCAAGTTGACTGCACTGACACACATCTCATCTGAATGGTCCCAAATCCTCAGTCCCGATGCCTCAGCGCTTGTCCTGATAAGTGTTTCCAAGAGCTCACTGACTGCAGCAGGGTAGGAACACACACAGCACAGCCAGGCAAGGTCAGGCCAATGTCTGTCCAAAGCCAGTATCTCATTTCCAGTAGAGGATGCCTGGCAGCGGGTACAGAGCACAGGATCACTCGACAGTCATATCTCCCAGGAGAGAGTCATGGCATGGGCTATGAATAGCTTGGAGGCTGTTTGTGCCAGACATGTCTTTGCATTTAACATTTCTGTAGCCATCTCCATACCCATGCAATGATTTTTCTTCCAGAATTTATCCAACCCGTTTCTTAAATCCAAGCAAACTTTCAGTATTCACAACTGCAGGCGACAAAGAGCTCTGTTGGCAGCTGGAACACTGCTGAGTGACAAGCCATTCTCTGCAGTTAGTTTCCTGGGTTCACTTGATGGCCCATAGTTCTTGGGCTAGAAGAGCAAAGAACTTTTCCCTATCCTCTTTCTCCATGCCAACTCTGAGCGTGCAGATCTCGTCCATGCCCTTCCTGCCATTCTCTCTTCCCACAAACACAGTGGGAGCCGCAGCTCAGTCCTCGGCAGGAGCTGTTCCACACCTCTCACCAGTGTTTGCGGCTTGCAGCATCTCCCAAAGCCCAGAAAATGCTCCACCAAACTAGACATCTGTCAAGTATCTTCACCTCGCCTGGACTTCTCCTCCCAGTGCTGGTGCCACCACCTGCACTGCGCAGTCAGCTCAGAAGCTGTTCCCTCAGCATGACAAAACTGAGTAATCCAGAAGCAGGAACTCTTCTCCAGCACGCAGGCTGGACACATGGCATTTGCCATCCCAGCTTCTTCTAACTGGTCAGCCTCTGGTACCACTGTGGTAGCAGCGCAGAAATGATTAACAAAGTCCATTTCAATTAAAATAAATAAACAAAAGAAGAAACTAATACACTGCAGATACTCTGGGAAAGTCGTCTTCAAAAGCTCCCTGCCAAAGCGAGGTCACAGTACCAGAACGAAAGCCAAATGCTCCGTGCTATGGGTCACGCTAAGACAGAGGGAGGGCGCATTAAATTCCAAACTTGGCACATGATCAGGAAAAGCTGCTTAGTGAAATCCTCCGACCCAAACAGAAAAGGGAAAGCCTTGCAGAGAAGCCTGAGCGTGCTCCTGAACCTGATGGGTACTTCACATACACTCAGAGATTGGCACAGTCATTTCAAAGACAGCCCATCCTTCCAGTTAAACAGACAAATGAAACTACTCCCATCTTGATTTTTTCTTCCAAAATTTCCATTTTACCAGCATTCCCATCTAAAGTAAAGCTGCTTTCTTTTCCCCCAACACACTCCAAATGAAAAGCAAAACGAAAATCCAGCTTCATTCAATCCTACCACACACACACACACACACCCCCCCATCATCTGCTTTACCCAACAAGGCTGCTTCTCTCCAGCACCCCATGTTCTCACAGACACCCCCAGGAGGTAACAACCCCCTGGGCTATCCCGCTGCAATCCGACCACCACATCCCACGGTCAGCTGCCAGCTGTTTTCCTCCATTTTCCAGCCCCCCGTCACTGCAGCAGCTGTATTCGCAGTGTCTGCTACACAGAGCACCAGGCAAGTCCGGGTACCTGAAGGGGTCTGCCCATGCAGCTATTCCGGTTGAGGCACACGAGCAGGTATCAGGGAGGAGAGACAGCAAAGAAACTGGGATCCACGTGTTCTCCAGACAGAGCGAGCCAGGGGAGACAGCAGGCTGCTGACTGTGCCTCTCTCCGGGAGGATTTCAGCAGAGAAAAGGCAGGAAGTCCAAGGAGGAGAGGAGCAGTTTCAGTCTCGTGGCTGCCAATAAAACCATTTAGCATGGATCAGACCCAATAAGTCACAAACAAGGCCTGAAATACCAGGCCTGAGTCAGACCTTTAAAACAAGGCAGACGGAGGGGCTGAGGTACCCATCTTCAGGTAAAGTTTATAGTCCACCTTGAAAGAATGTTGTCTTATGCTGTAGTGATGTCTGGGCACTTGTCTACTCTGAGACCCATAGAAGAATTAACTCAAATTCACTTTTAAATGGAATTAATTAAACTGCATCATGACCCTGTTTCAACACTCAGAATTAAGACAAGTTGAAGTAAGACCCCAGGAAGAGAGGACAGGATGAGGGACAGGGAAGGTGGAACAGGCCTGTGACCCTGCACTCCTGGGGAAAGCTGTTGAGGGCACAGCAACACCCAGGCTCTGGCTGAGACCACCACCACGTTCCACCCTAAGAAACTACCTCGGAATCGAAACAAGGCCATCAGCACCGCCCCGGCAATGGCCCTGTGCAGGAACACCCCAAGGTGGGGTAAATGCTGAGGGATCTCACTGTGGATCAATGTAATTAGCTGAGAAATATCAGTGGAAACATCTTGGTTTGGAAGAGGCCGGACAGACCCCTAGACCAGAGAATGATACTGGTATACAGGAGGCACCTCAAGAGTATAAAGCTTCAGCTGGGACCCACTGAGCTTGGAGAAGATTCAGCCATATACAGAGCCAGAAGGTTTTAAATATAAACATCTGCCAGTGAAGTCTGAATGTCTGTCAGCCAACCCCACGAGGAAAGCAGATCTGATGCCCCTTTGAGCAGCTGATTCTCTTTATTTTCAAAAAAAGACATGGGTCATGATAGAAATCAACCCTAAATGAGCTCCTACTGCAATGCCAGCATTAAAAGCCTTCAAAGCAGCAACTCTTGAGACCCAAAGAGTATGCAGGTCTGATGCCCTCATATAGAAGAGAGGAAAAGGAGAGAGCTCAAAAAACTCTTCAAATTCCTGTTAGTCTCCAGATCTGTAATTGAACTTCTCCACATACAGGTTAAACTGCAACCTGCGAACACTGCCACAGGCGACAGACTCTAATCTTTGAGGTCCTTTCGCTGCAGCAGACAAAAGGCAGAATAATAACAAGGACACAGAAGCCAACTCTCAAAATTCAAGCTGTAAAGATGTCACGGCCACTTGAAAGAGTTGCAAGGCACCAGAAGAAGCGGTGCCCCCAGCCCTCTGGGTTGCCTTGCTCCTCGTGCTGGCACGAGCATCCCCGCAGCTGGGGGATGATCCACACTGGGAACAGACCCATGTTAGCTAGGCAAACAAAATGGTTTATTCCAGCCCAAGCTCCTTCCCTGATCCAAGTTACCACATGGCTCCGCAAACACTCGTGCCAGCAGAAGAAAAGGGGAAGAAGCAGGAACAAAAAGAGCAGCTGGAGCCAGACAACTGGAGTGCTCCTCAAAGCCGCACAGCTTAAAGCGGTTGTGAAAACATAGCCAAAACCTCACACTTGTAGCTCTCTGGGAAGCTGACAATTATCACCAGGGAGGTGGGGGGTTCTGCATCTCTCAAGGTTTAAATCATTTTCTGAGAAGTGCCCTCAGTGCAGGTGTTGAGTGCGGCTGGAATAAAATACTACTGTATCACCAGGGGCAGAGTGAAGTTCTGGTGGGATCATTAGATGGGAAAACATCCAAACTAGCCACAGATCTCTCAGCAAAGCTTCATGCACAGGCAGCTTCCATAGAAGTGGTCCCAAGAGATGAGTTTCCCCTGCTCACCCATGGCCTGTGGCACCCACCAAGCAACTAGATGAAAGGCAGCCAAGTAGAGCAGGCTGAGCAGAGGGGCCGCCTTTTCCGCCTCCTCAGCACACACGCCCCAGATGACAGCAGCAGGTTCACAGCACTAGCCACCATCCCTGTGCTCCAGAGCCCATGAAGGGACCAGGCCGCGAGCTATCAGCATCCAGCTCCACCTTCTAGAGTGAACCCAGCGCAGAGCTATCTACAACCTACCCAGATACCAGCAAGGGGAACAGTCTGAGCACAAAACACAGCCAACAAACGGCAGGGAGCAGTGGAAAGCCTTCTCGAGTACTCTGGCATCTTCATCCTGTGTTTCTCCACAAACACATCCTGCAGCTTTGCGCAGAGAACACCATCGGGCCACCACATGTGACAGCCATATTTCCGGCAGCCACAGCCATAGCTCACCACTCACAGGCTACTTCTGGGCAGGAGTGATGACAATTCCTGCTAATAGCTCCACTGACTGGACAACAACCAGCACTCCCACTCCTTAGGGAAGCTGGTAGAGTCAGCACTGCTGGGTCCTCAAAAGGAGCTGGTTTCCACCTAGAGATCCATTGCCAGCTCCCTGATGGCCAACGCATCTCAGCACGCCTGTGCAGGATGCCAGGATACCTCCACTGGTCCAGTGCCACGGTGACCGTAGCCAGAATGGATAACAAGTATAATCACATTAACAACTCAAATATTAACAATTCCAACTACAAACAACTGGCTGCCGGCACTGGAAGCGTAGCCAGAGGAATGATCTTCTACACAAGCCTTGCTCTTGTACCCATTCAAAGGTAACCGCGGCTGCCTGCTGGGTTGGCAGTGCCTGTGCTGAGCTGGCAGAGCCCTTCTCTCTGGAGTCCCCAGCAGCTCAAAGCACAATTGTCTCAGTACTCTGCCCGGGTCTGCACGTTCTTCAGCTCCTTGTTAACAAAGGCGGAGGAAAGAGCGAGCACAGAAACTATTTTAATACACATTTAACTCACTGCGACAATTCAATGGGGCTCCAGAAGACCCTGTTCTGGATTTATTGTCATTACTAGTAAATTACTAGATGCACTGTCAAGAACTGGCTGATGCACAAGTACCACGGACACAGTCGCTGCCTCAAGGTAAGGTTGACAAAAACGCTTCTATCAGTGCAGCCATGATCCCACATTAGAAAACAAAAGACAAAACCAACAAAATCCTAGCACTGCATTTTCACGAAGGTATCATTCTGCATTTGTAAGGTGTTTTCTTTCTACAAGCTCTCTTATTAATTGCAAGTACTGGAAGGGTTGGGGACACAAGGAACACCAGGAAGGCAGCGGCGGGGCGACTCTGAGGAGAGCAGTAAGCACTGGCTCTGGTTGCCTTTGGACTATTCATGCTGCCCATGACCCAGCTCCAGTGCAATTCTCTCGGTAAAGCAAAGTGATTACAGCACAGTTCTCTTAGAAAATACGACATCAATAAACAACTGATGGAAAAGCAACTGCCAAGACTAGCAACCTCCCCCAAAAAGATCACAATACCCCAAACCAAAATTACATTAGACCAAAAAGCCACCCAACCTCTATGGCAAAGACTCTTGGTACTAAAAGCAGCCAAGAATCACTGTTTGTTGTGCTAAATAAAAAGGCCTCACTGGCGAACGTGATCAAAACTGCTGCAAATGACAGCATTTCCTATGGAAAGTTACACAGAAACATAGTGAATAGCAATCTAAAAAAATCTGAGGAGAAATAACAATAACAAACACTGGAGCCACCCAAAACAGCCTTTCTATTCAGGAAGGATGGAAGCTGCAGCCTCCGAGCCA
This sequence comes from Buceros rhinoceros silvestris, assembly GCF_000710305.1. Lineage (NCBI taxonomy): Eukaryota > Metazoa > Chordata > Aves > Bucerotiformes > Bucerotidae > Buceros > Buceros rhinoceros. The sequence continues at coordinate 32,974 of NW_010429978.1, forward strand.
CGCAGGCCAGCTTTCTTTGCACTTTGTTCCTCTGAAACTCAGAGCACCCTCGCTCACCATCACAGCTGCTTTCTCCACCAGCACCACAGCTCTGTTCGCCTGGAGCCAAGCGAGAGCACAAGCCTGCACCCACCAGCAATGCCCACTGCAATGAGGTCCAGCAGAGAACCCTCAAAGGAGTAATTAAATTGCCAAGGACTCGGCGCAGAGCTGGTTCAGCTGGAGCTGCTCTTCCCGAGCATTAACTGATGGAGCCAGGGACACGGCAGAGCCAGCCAGCCCCACTGATGCTCTGATTTCTACTCTTGTTTGTGCTCAACAGCCAGCCACACACCACCCCCTGCTTCGTCTAACTGGAGAGCACTTGCAGGAAGAGCTTGTCTTGCTCTGAGGGTGTGTGTCCACATGTGTATGTTCCTGCCTGCCCAACCACCACCTCATTTACAATGCAAATACAAATAACCATCATTCTAACTCTGGTTTAGCAAAAAAAAAAAAAAAAAAAAAAAAATAGCATAAAAGAGCCACTGTTACTCCTATGCCAAAAAACCTCAATCTAACCCTGGTTTAAAAAAAAAAAAAAAAAAAAAAAAAAAAATTAAAGCTACCTGAAACATGCTTCTTCAGTCTGAGTGAAGGGCACGTTCTCTCTCCCTGTTCAGATCTCAGTCCCAGAGCAGTCAGAGCAGGAAGGTAACACTTGCACCCTTTGGCAAAACAATTCTGTCTTCTACAGTTCGCTTTAAAGCGCTGGGCTCTGAATTCAAGAGACAGAGAAACGCACCTCCTGTGTGCGGACTGCCACAGGGCAGCAACTCCTGAAATATGGAAGCTGTAGTCGTCAACCCAGCCCTCTGAACCCTCAAGATTTTAAAATTCAAGCCATTATAACCTCCACTGAGTCAAAGCCAAGGAAGTGCCGGAGCCATAGAACAGGATCCTGCCCAGCTTCGGGATGAGCTCATATGGATTGTTCCTTTCTAAAGAACAAACCCTTCAAAGCAGGGGCTGCTGCTGACCAGCAGCGCACAGGGCTGTCTCTTGGCAAAGGGCAAACAGGAAGGGGAGGAGGTGGTAAGGGTAGGCTTTCCAGAAAAGGCAAGATCAGGCACGTCTCAATATCTCTTCTTCCCCTGGGAAGGCTGTTCTGTGCCAGGGAAGTATTTTGCAATGATACTGCTTAGTTGACTGAGAAGAAATCACACTTCCTTTAATAATCACTGTGCTTCAGAGATGCTCTGATTACTAAGGCAAGGTCTGTCTGTTGCTAAAGGCCCTGAAATTTGAGAATGTATCCGCTGCTCAGGTCTGGATCGCCACAATTCTAACATTTCTATGCTGCAAAAAGCAGCTTTAATTTTATTTTAAACGAACAGTTTATCTACACAGCTGAAGAGTGCACCCAAAGGAAAATGTTAGGAGATGTAACAGTTATGGTTAACAGGAAGAATAAGCTCTGTGCCGGCACCACGCAGCAACAGCCACTGTTTGTTATTCAAAAGGATTTGACCATGGTTTGGAAGATTTGTTCAAAAACTCAGCTACTAATTTGCTCGAAGTGGCATTGTCCCAGCACACATTTAAAAAGCCACTTCCTCATTCCTACAGCCGTGTGGACTGAAACAAGTATGAGAGATGCGATCTGAAGTGGGCTTCCGCCAGTCCTGGACAGCAGCTACATGAGCAGCACCAAAAAAAGCAGCAAGCAACCGGAAACCCCTGAAGTTCAGCTGAGAAGGACACAACGCTGTCTCAGCACAGACACAATTCCCACCGCTCCCTGTGGGCACCTCGCTTTTTCAGGGTCATCCCTAGACCTTCCCAATGGCACAGTCAAGCCTGCCTGCGAAACCAGAGAGGTTGGCGGGCAAGCCCTGCCCACGCTGAGTGGGAGCGAGGGTCTCTAGGACTCCGTGCAAGCAGGCCTGGAGCAAGAGCACACGGCACGCACCAAATGGGTCGGGGTTCCTCAAGGACACAGAGACAGAGGTGCCAGCATGACCATGAGAAATTCTAACAGACCCAGTTCCATCCAAGGTTTAATCTTGCCTGTTGCCTCCCTAATCTCTTGAGACAAGAGCTGCAGGACTAGGATTGTGCCGTCTAACTATTTTTCTGTGATGTGCATGGTGGGTGCTGTCCTCAGAAGGCAGTCACTGAACACTAGTGGGGTAAGCAACAGGTCCTGACATCCCTTCAGTTCAACTGGCTCGTCTGCTAGTTCTGAACAAAGCAAAAAATAAACCAACACAAAGACCAAAAATAAAACCCTAAAACCAAAATGACCAGCCGTGAAGCTAAAAAAAATCCCCACAGTTGGGGAGACAACCACCTGCATGACTCCGGACACCAGGGCTTCCCCTGCTCTGAAGAAAGAAACCATCTGTCCTCCACTTTCCAGCAGCACTGGGACATTTTACCCAGGACCCAGACACAAGTCCCGCTAAATTCACGTTGCGGCACGCTGAGCCATTGTCGGGCTCTCGGCAGAGGAAGCGCCCCAGGCCTCCGAGCAGGCAGGCAACACGGACCTTCTGTGGGTTACTTAAAACTGCAGCAGGTACATGCCCAGCAGCAGGGAGGGGACCTTACAACAACAGCGTGAGTCTGCACGTTCCATGTCCACTGCATTCCAACTAGATGATGACAGAGTTAGACTTAGAGCCCAGCACCTCTTCAGCAGAAGAGGAAGGAAACCAATCCATGTCTGAGCTCAGGGAAAATGTTAAGGAGCGAGCCCATCCTCGAGTTGTAAGGATTTCTACTGAAATGGGTCATATACCAGTGACAGGCAGATCACCGCAGGAACTGCAACATCAAAGTTGCTGTTTCTGCAGAGCAGAACAGAAGCATCGTGCTGGGTCACCATTAACGCTGGAACCTCCAAGAAGGATGCATGGTCTCTGCGGGAAGTCAAAGCCTCCAGAGATAACTAAGGAAGAAAGGCAGCAACCACAAGGGAGGAATTTCATCAAAGACTCTTCTGCTGGGTAAAAGCTCTAGATACAGATAGAGAAACGTCAGGACCTCCAGCTCACAGCCAGTCCCACTCAGCAGGCAGCAGCCCCAGCAGCACACGGGGTGCTCTGCCAACATTTTTGCTGGATGCACTGAACAGAGGAGCAAAACAACCCAGGACTCCTGGTCATGTTGCCCATCTCAGGCCTTCAGCACTAACCAAGCTGCGCTTGCCCTGCAGAGATCCAGCACACTGAATGGAATCAAACTTTTACTAATTATATCTGAGCATGCGGGCTCTGTGCCCGGAATAAACTGTCCTATCATGCCATACTCAGGAGACCCTGCCTCTTTCAGGGGAATGTGCCGGGACTTGCTGGCTACTCTCTGGTTCTGGATTCCAGAGGAACAGGACTGATGACCCCAAAAGGAAATCCCTATTCCTGCCTCAGGACTTTGCTCAGCTGCAGCCTCCCTGCGGTCCCCGCCACAAAAGTGACACAAGCCATCTGCCAAGTTCAGTGACGAGAAGCTGGCCTTCTCCAAGGGACCTAACTCTGGACTGAGGTGACACGTCAGGGCCATGCACTTGCAGCACCAAGACACGGGAAGGATGAGCGCGCTGGAGAAGAGGTGTCTGCCCAGCTTTGCAGGCGAGCAGCGCTCTCCGCATCCAAAGCTCTTCACCCTGGCTGAAGCCTATCCAGCACAGAGCAAGACATTCCTGAGAGCGGGGCCAGCCCATGGCTTTCCCCAGAACCTGAAAAGCCAGTTTGTAGGCAGATCTTCCAAGAGTATTGCTTAAAAAAAAAAAAAAAAAAAAGGCCTGTCATGGGAAGTCCCAGAGCAGAACTAGTTTTGTGGGAGCTGCTTTTACGCTGTACAGCATTAACCTCTTTCATGGGAACATGCAGAAGGAGGCACTCCACAGACACACGACCACACATGAGAGCTGCGGCCATCCGGGGGGGGCTCAGCACTAGTGAGCGCAGAGATCCTAACAAAGCTTGCTCCCCTGTCCCAAATCCACAGCCCCTCCTGGAAGGCTGGCGGGGTCCCACCTCAGGAACAGGGCAGGCTCCCCGCGAACCCTCACACGGACAGTGGAGACCTGGGCTGCCCAGGGGTAACCAGGAGGATCTGAGGACACCAGAGGGACACTGCATGAGGGAGGGAGGAGAACTGATACTGGAGCAACAGAGGGTTAAAAAGAAAAGGGCAGATTAGCTCTCAGGCCCAGGAGGCCGTTGGGAAAGTCCTTGTAACATAACAATTAAATCTTGAAGGAAGGAAGGATGTGAAAGTTCATCTGTTTCTTCCAACTATATCAACTGATCTAACAGGAGTTATCAGCTCCTCTTGCAAACCCTTGACCAACGACACAGAAAAGCTGGAGAGCAACACATGTTCACACACTGGAGATCCAACTCTCCTTCCAAGGGTCTGCTCCCCAGCTGGTCCCAAGTGGGCCCTTTTCACCACTGTGGTCATGGCACAAAGGCAGCACTTGTCTTTGTTGCTCTACCGGTGTTACTGCAGTAACGCCCTGTGCTCCCTCCTTGTCCCATGCTTCATTCAGAAGCACCTTCGGCTTCGCTGCCTTGTTCCTTCCCGTTACGTGTGACTATTTTTCCTTTACCACAGAGGACACAGCTTCCTTCCCAGAGGAAATCAGCAGCCATGGGGACAAAAACAGGAAGAAAGAAAATAACTTCCTGCTCGTTCCAAGACCCTGCCTGGAGATATCCCTGACCAACACTGCGCACCCCATTGCGAAGCCAACCTGCAAGAGAATCAGCAGCCAGAAGCAAGTCGTGCACAAGGACAAGCACCAGACAAAACGGAGCTGCCTCTCACCCCTCCTGAGTTACACGAAAGGAAAGCATGAGTCAAAACAGGCGCAAGGGGCACTTTGGCACAGCAGCAGCTCTGTGTGTGTGTGCCATGGGCAGGGGAAGGTCGGGTTGCTCCCTGAGGGGCCCAAAAGGGCTCTGCACCGAGGGTGCAATCCTGCAAAAGCTCTGCTCAGGCTCGCCTTGGGCTGCTGCGGCCCCCTGCTTTGTGCCAGCAGTGCACAGTGTGAAGTCAGTTCAGAGACTCAATCCAGAGGAAAAACTAACCCTTACGTTAAAGGTTAACGTAAAAAGCAGTATGTTTTCTGCCAGACCAGCTCACAAATTGGCTGCCACTGGTGCCATCATCAGGGGAGCGGTGGGTGGCAACGCGTGGCAAGAGATGGGGGTGAAGGGGGCTTTGGGTTCCAGCGTGGGCTTGGATCAGCTGGAACGCTCCGTGAACATGCCCCTACAGCCGAAAGCCCCGGGGCCACCAAGCTCCCAACGTCCCGAAGAAGCACGGACAAGCCAGACGACTCGAGATCACGCAGGTCCCCGCGCTGCAACTTCTGCCTGTCACTGACAGGCTCCGTGAACATGCACCTACAGCCGAAAGCCCCGGGGCCACCAAGCTCCCAACGTCCCGAAGAAGCACGGACAAGCCAGACGACTCGAGATCACGCAGGTCCCCGCGCTGCAACTTCTGCCTGTCACTGACAG
>NW_010429979.1:0-10776 GCF_000710305.1 Buceros rhinoceros silvestris
AGTGGCGCTGCGTTTCTGCGGCACACCGCATGAGGGCAGTCTACACCCTCTCGGTAGTGCGTCCCCGTGCCGCTCTGTGTGGGCGGACCGACAGGGAGGAGGAGGAGGAGGAGGAGTGCCCGTGATCGGAACCGCCTTCCCCCGAAAAACAGAATAGCGGCTTTGAGCTGTGCCCGTGTTCTTCAGTCTGGACGTATTTATTGATCTCGGTGTGGCGAAGATGTTTAAATGCACTTTATGATGGAGGGTATGTAGAGCGACTTTCTACGTGCTGATTTCTCCCCATGTGTGTGTGAGGACTGGGTTTTCCACGGGTTAAGACTTCCTCCTTTGGGATCCCTCCCTGTTGCATATTGTACTGCCTTTTGGGGGTCTCGTCAAACCTCGCCAACTAGAAGGAAAATGTGGGGATTTGTGCCTTCCTTCCACATCCCCAAATACTGTGTAGCATCTCGTTTTGTATTCATTAATTCTGTTTAACTGGGTGGATGGCATATTCCAGTCTGGTTCCCAATAGAGGCTTTGGATTTAGCAGGGGAAATTGTGGGCCCCTCTAACAGTGCCCACACCAGGGAAACTGCAGAGAGCTGCCAGGCGAAGAGCTGGGCTGCAGATGGTCTCCAACAAGAGAACAAAGTGACAGCTGTGCTCGTGGAAAGCAAGGCCTTCAGTCCTCGTGAAGCAACCAAAATTTGCCACCCCACAAGCTACAGCATTTCATCCCCTTTCACTAAAGCTCTTGTTGAAGTGGTGCCATTGCTATCAGGAGGAAAGGCAGACGGACGCTTACTCCTTGGCTCAAGCATATTGCATCAAGAACACTCTGCATGAGGAATTTTATGCCATGCGTAATCCTGCTTGAGCCCGGAGGCTTCCTGTCTCAAAGGAGAGGCTAACCAGGAACCATCTCTAAGAAATTGCACAGTGGCTTGGTTCTGATTGCTGGTGTGTTACTTCCCTGTGTGCAGCTTCATCTGCCTCTTAAGGCCTCTGGTGTGACTTGGGAGCTTACAAGGCTCACAGTCAAAACTCAGGAAACAGCATTACATCTCAGAGGCTCAGTGGGACATCTGGCATTGTGACTGGACTCTGGCTAGGAGGATTTGCCTAAATTCGCTGGGACTGTTTATGCTATGGCTCAACTCCAGTACTCCAGTGCCTTGGAAGAGCATCAAGGCCCAAGCCGAGCTCCAGTGAGGTTTCCATGCAGGATATTTACAAGATTGCCTTTATGCTTACAGGATAAAGCCCGGGCTTCTGCACGGGAATAGTTGTTTTCTCCAAACTCTCTGTTTTCTGAGAAGTCCTGAGGAAGGTGTTAAACAGGCAGTGGAAGTGCACACTCAGGTGGGATCTGATGGCTTGGGGACCAATAGGCAGGGAAGACAGCCCTATGCTGCTAGCTGCACCCTGAGCTGGGCAACAGCTGCCTGTGGGGTGACTGCTGCTGTCTGGACTTCAATAAGGGCTCCAACTGAAAAGGATGGTGCATGGGGGAGAGGACTTCACTGATGTTGCCTCTCTTTTTTAGCTTCATCTCCAGAGGGATAAGCTGGAGGAGACAAATAACTGACTACCAAGTATCATAATGTGGTTTGTTGCTTATTAATGACACCCCTGCACCTCCCTGCCTTTAAGTGTACAGGGCTCATTGCCGGGCAGGCTCAGATACCAGCAGCTCCAGCACCTGGCTGCAGTGGGCATGGAAGCTATCGCGAGCAGAGGAGCCAAAAGCTCAGCCCCCAACCAAAGAAATACCAGCAACTTCCAGCACAAAGATATTTACAGGTGAGAAACCCCATGAACCCTATGGTTTCCTACCACAGTCTGTCCCTATTGCAGTCAGGAAGGCCTGAGCCCTGGAGACCACCCTAACTTTTCCTCAGAGAATGTCAAAAAAGAGTTGTGCATTTGAGCGTGTCTGATTTCAAAGTCACATCTGGAAGTTAAGGAGTCAACCCAAAACTTGGCCATTTGTTTCATTTGGCCAAGAAACCTTGGCCCTTCTCAGACAAGGTACCAGGCATGTTGTAGAAAGTCCTGAAACACAGCAGAGTCATGGATGCAGATGGAGCGCTGTCAAAGAAGTGTCAAAGAAGTCAAAGAAGTGTCTGGCGGAGCTCGGGGAAAGACTTTTCTGCAGAAGTCTCACAAGACCGTGATTTCCAGAGCATTTACCAAAACGTCCTTCTCAGACTGGGGTAGTGGGTAAAGAGACTGTCTCCCTGGTGTTCTACAACATCTCCCAAGGCATGGGGAAGTGCTACATCTAACATATCGACCACATCAGACCAGAAGTTGGGAAACAGAAGATAAAAAAAGAAACCTGTTATTCCTGATGAGTCACTCCACACAGAAAGGCTGTGCAGAGCACTTTGGCCCCAGCTGGTCTCCCCGCAGCGTCCCTGCCCATATTCTGGGAAGAGGGACATATCAGGCTGCTTCAGGCGTTTCAGAGAGCAGGTAGCTCTTCCTGCTGTGTTTTCTTTCTTCGTCAGGAGGTGCCTGCCCAATACAGAGGACTAAAGGGCAGAGCAAATTCTTTGGGGGGCTTTTCCATTCAGATGGCTTCAGCTCCTTCAGCATTTAATTGAGTTATAAACTTGGCCTCAAAGAACATCCTGGAAATGCCAATATTGCTTTGTCACATAGCTATCTAATCATCTGCCACCTGGCAGAAAATAAGAATTTTGCTGTAAGATATGGAACGTAAAGCCTAGGAAATCATCCGGAGAATAATGATGAGACATTCCAGGGCTTTAGATAGGTTTTGCTTCTTGGATAACTTCAAATTCCCACATGGTAGCAGCTGGTCTTCAGGCAGATGCACTTAGCTGAACCAAGTTTCATGTCACATCTAATCCAGCCTAACCAGGACTCAAACCATTGGTGAAGGAATTGGCATGCCAAGGACTCAGTATGATAGCCACTTTCTGCTTAGGGAGAGCTTATGTCCTCCCTGAGTCTTAGGATTCAGAAGGACAATGTCAGGCTAAACATAAGGGTGGAGAAGAGGGATAGGAATTTAATGTATATCAGTCTTAACCTTATTTTCAGGATGTTGATATTACTGTAACTGAACTAACAATAGTGATCTCCTGTATTTTATTTAGACTGTGAAGTCCTTAATTAGACTAACAATAAATTCTGAACTCTGTATATAATCTGTATTCCCCTTTGACCCTAGCAAAACTCTGTTTATAAAGTAGAAGAGACAGAGGTAAAAATAGTAACAAATCACAAAGTCCTCTAGAAAAATCAGAATGGCTGCTCTTTGAGTCATTTGAAAAGCTTTCATTGGCTTGTTTTGTCTAAACAAGTCAACCCAATCATGCTCGATAAAAATCCTATCTCCATTAAAAAACTATTTGCCACTTTGACACCAAGTATAGCCTCGATTTCCATGTTAGACCTCCTGTAGGCATCACATGAGTCTCTTCCAATCAGAAGCTCTTCCAGTTAGATGCCATGTCAATAATTGAGAACGTAAGTACTCTCCCAGCACTGTGCTTATGAAGCAGGTAAAGAAAACTAAGGGCATTGGGCCACTACCCCTTTCAAAACAAAGAATAAAAATGTTTTCCTCTGCCATATGATCTTCTCAGCTGTAGGTCTGTGTTGCTCATAATCAGTCAAGAAACCTAAGTTCAGAAATAAATGCTCTGTCTTTCCTGCTGCCACTGCTACAGCAAACCTATGGTTGTCTCTGATCCCTTTTATATCCCTCTTGTATAAACTCTAATTAATGTTTAATTCCTTACTGAAGTCTTCCATTAGGGATTCACTTTATTTCTGGGAGGCATAGTGCCATCACAACTAACTTATATCATTTGTTTGACAGTTTTATGGTTCAGTTGGAGCAATTTGCAGAGCTGTCCATCACTATCTTCCCCGCAGCTTTGCAGCCTTTCTATTTTAGTCGTGAACCACAGAACAGCAGAGTAACAGGCCACTAAGTGATACTTAGAAACTGAAGGAATAAAGTTCAGAAAATCCGCTGGAAATACTTTGCCTAACGATTTATTAATTCGTTTTACTTTGTTTTGCAAAGGCTTAATGCTAGTGCATTAGAAGAAGAGCTGTGCTTCAGAGACATGTCCTCAGCAGTACAGGCCTTGCCATACTTTTGTGCCCAGGGTTTGCAGATTCTCCCCATCGAGTAGAAGCCCTAATTGTCGCTTCTCTGATACTAAATAGGAGATAGCAAACACCTGTGCTGTCTTAGCATGGGACTGACAGTGCACTGTGGAAGGCTGGGGAAAGCCTTTTTGCACTTCCTGAGTGTTTTGGCATCATCTGGTTGGGCAACAGCGGGAAAGAAGAGAAGAGATATCAACGATTTCACTGTTGGGCAGCTCTGCAGGCATATTGCCTTGCAAAACAGGAACAAGTCTGTGCCCTTACCTCTCCAGGGTTAGGCAATCTCTAACTGTCTGTGAAATGGCAAACAGCCTCTCCTCCATGCTCCCCAAAAGTCTCTTTAGATACTTGCATACAATTCTCTGGCATATCCCCTCCCCCAAACTACCTGGCTTAGACTCATAATAGACCTTGTGTCTTGACAGATTTACCTGTGGTCACAGTTGTACAAAAACCATAAATAAATGGTGACAGTTTGTCATAACCTTCCCATTTCATTGCCATTCCAAATGATAGTGAGGGATATTCATGACAGTATTTAATAGAGCTTCCCCAGGAAGCCCATTCTTCTTCCCAGAAGAGCAATGACCAGTTTCAGGGCAACAGCCTCTTGCCAGCTGCTCCAGAATTTTATTCCATGCTCTCCAGAGGCTTTTTCTAACAGCAGGAGGAGTCTCCTAAAACACAGAGTGCACTCATGAAAAGACTGACTAACCTCAGACTTGTGCTCATGCTTAGCCTGATACAGAATGAGAGAAACAGCTCCTGAAAAGTATGTGTGCACTGGTTACCCAGGCTAAAGCAAGATGGACTTGTTGGTTTGCTTTTGAGAATGTTGCTATGCTTGCCCATGGAGAAGTCGTAGGTTATATTTGTGGGTAGATAATTCATGGGAAATCTTCTCAGGGAAGGTTTTACCATTTGCACAGTGATGGAGTGGATGTGCTCAACTTACCTGAGTACTCATTTTCAAGGAACAGAATTCTTAAAATCATGTGTTAAACCTGGAAATTTTTGAAGTTCAAATAATGTATTAAAACACAAGGACACAAGGTCATCCAGCTTCAGGGGTTTGCAGATGCTTCCTGAATAGACCTTGTGAATTCTTCTGCATGGTTAAACTGTCCAGTTTTACTGCTTTCTGAAAAAGAACTGGTAAACTCCTTGAACTAGAGCACAACAGCTTTCCTGCAAAGTCCAAAGAAGCTTTAGCAGCTCAATAAACGCAAATGCTGCACACTCATTTGGTATTTTATGGTCATACGCTTCTGATGCAGCCTAATCTGGACAGGACAGGATCATCGGGGGTTACATTAACACAGCACATCCATTTCGAGTGTGCCTTGCACTCTTAGGGCTTTCCCAACCTATCAACATAAGAATTTATATGCGTACATACACAGACACACAGATGCATATTCCCGATATCAGGGGACTCAAATCTCAGTTACTTGTTGGTCAGGGGTTGCTGTCCACAAACAGGTCTCTTTGCAGTGATGATCTCCTGTATTATCATTTTTCTACATGGTGGCTTCATTTGTCTTCATGGGGCATATTTCACTGCCCCCAGATTTCCATGTTTCACAGTTCCTATCTGACCAAATGGGTGAGAATGAATGATTTTTTGGGTAGAAGGAGATGCAAAGGAGCAGCACTGGAATCTCTACTGTCAAAACCGTATTCTCTTCTTTGGCTTATATATTGCATACCTAAGACACACTGATAAGAATTTCTTCAGAGTCATTGGAATGTTTGTGTTAAAGATAGAAGGATGAAACAAACTATAGAAATGGTAGAAACAAAATAGAGCTCAGTAATCACTTTGATAACTTTTTATGTGACAAGTAACAAAGTATTCTGTGCTACCAAGACAGTAAAATCCAGAGAATTTTATCGGACTGGCTTTAACTTTTAATTTTTTCCCCTCCCCAAATTAACCATTTTCTTTTTGAGAGAAATCACTTTGGAAAACACAGATTAGGATACTTGAAAAATTTCTACTGGCCATAGAGACAGCCAAGAGAAATGACATGTCTTTGCAAAAAAACTGTGTCTTTCCTTTCCATTTTTGCCTTCTTTCAAACTTTGACCTTGTTGGAATTGCAGGGCTTCTGGGAGAAGCTAGCATCTCTAAATCTGGGGACCCTGTTGGGTGAGCCAGCAACGTTTTAGTTCCAGCAGATGTTAGCTTTTATTGCTTCTTACTCCTCGTGGGCCTGTTCAAGGAATTTCACCCCTTGCACTTCCTTGTCAAGCTGCAGCTCACTGAGAATGTAAACACTTTAGACAGGCACTGACATGCTCTTGTCTGTCTTGGTGCTGGTGTTTGACATGGTGCCAATTTGCTGTGATGCCCAGAGGATCACAGTTGCCATTTTGTGTCACTTCTTCCTCTTCATTGTGTTTTCCCTTAATGTTTGCATTTATGGCCCTGCTGAATTTGGACCCTGAAATCAAGGTATCCTGCCGATTTATATTTACCTTCTTCACCACTTTTGATTCAGAACTGTTGCATTGTTTGTAGTATGTATGAATGACAGTTGAAAACTGCCTGGCCTGCTCTGCACAGTTCAGCTCAACACATGAATCATCTTCAATTGTGATTGCATATTTATTGCATATTCATATGTTTTGCACCAGTTTTTCTTCCTTAGATACTCATATAGATGAGCCATAAGCTCAAATACAACATATGTACAATATTAGCGTTACAGTGCCTTAAGGCATGTGGCACAGAAAGCTGACATAAGACCTACTGCACAGTCTCCAGGGACCTGCAGAGGAATTGTCATGTTTTTTCTCACTTTTGTCCACCAGTTTTCTTCTTGAAGAGAAGGAAATTCTTCTCATCATTCATGTAAGTCTACCCTTATTATTATCCAACTGTACATCTCCCTTATTACTGCCTACTTTGCAAATTTTAGGGGGTAAGATGATACAAGCATACAGCAAATGGAGACTCCATGCCAATCTCAGAGTCTAGAGAAGGTCTAAGAGGCAAAGCGTTTAACAATCCTGTTAAACAATGATGCCAGATGAAACAAAGGGAGAAAAAACAGTGGGTCAAGCTCTCCAGCAGTAAATCTTCCTCCACTGGTAACAGAGAGAGCCTTGAAATGGATACCTCATTTCTGGGTACCTAGAATTAGATGGAATTTTTACCCTATTAAGCAGATTATCAATTTGTGCCTGAAGCAAAGACAGGAATATCTCAGCTCTGCCTAAACCTAAAACTGCATCACAGAGACTGTGGCATGGCAACCGTTCAGCAACACTCCTGCCTAATCCGAAGCCTATGGACAAAACTTGCAACCTGTCCCTTTCAGACATTACCTTGCTCCTAGTTAATAGCCCGTGGCAATACTTCCGTAACCAAAACAGATGATGTCTTCAATTATTTTTTCCCGCTTCCTCCCTCTCTCAGTCACAATGCTTATTATGAGGTTGCTGTTATTCTCCTTTCTTCCTTCCAAATGCACTTTCAGAGCACAACAGGAAGAATGGTTTCTAACCATAATGACATCAGGCTTTCTCCCTATACTTTTTGGCCAGAGGCATAAGAGGTATTGATGGCTCAGCGTGTCCTAGAAATGTCCGAACTCATGAAGTTCACAAAACCATGCATTAAATAAAGTGTACAGATCTCTGTAGCTGTCAGTCTGTCATTTAACAAAAATAAAGCATTGCTAGATAAAGACGAAAGTTAGTCAACTTTGCTAATGGCCTCCATGCCCCCCTCATTAGTACAAAAGTGTCTATAGGAGAGATGGGCAAGTTCAGAAACCCCCTAAAAGCAAGATCTTGGCTCTCGTTAACCCAAATGCATCCATCTGTGCTTTCAGTTGTGGAGTTACTCCTTGGTTGGTGGTATTGCACCTAATATAGCAGAGGGTAGATTTTTTTACTTTCCTTCTGTATTACCAGAAGATTTGGATCTTAGTTTGTAATTCATTTAAATGGTAAGATAAGGAGCAAGTCTCCTTTGGCAGCCTTGAAGTGCTCGCTTTCCAGATGCAAACTAAGGCCAGCCCCAAAAGGTTAAAAAGTTGTAACTCTGACATCCCAAAGTAGCATATTTCAGATCCATTGGCCGTTTGGTCACTTTGACTGCAGTGTCTTTGTTCTTTTTGCCTCTGCAGATAGTGGTTAACTTGAATTCTGTCAGTCCCACATCTGTCTTCTCAGTACATTTTGTTTGAGAGCCGACAATTAAGTTATTAATAAAGCAGATTAAAATTACTTTCAGCTGCAGTGTGGATTTTTGGCTAAATAGTTCTGTCTGCAGAAGATGAACACCATTTTCTAAAGGTAAAAGAGTCCTCTCCATGTTCTTCATATAAATCTACTGAAAATTTAAATATTTTCCACAGGAGGCATGTCATGATGAGATTTCATGGGAGATGTCACTTGGTTGGTTGTGGGCGTGACCCCCCGGCCAGTCCGGGAAGCAGCCCGGTGGTGTGTGGGCTGGACCCCCCGGCCGGTCCGAGAAGCAGCCCTGTAAGCCTGCTGTCAGTCAGCAGCAGGAGGCGTGTTATTTAGGAGGAGACAGAGAGATTGTGCTCAATAGGTGATTGGAGAGCCGGGTTATCTCTGGGCAGGACACTGAACTTGAAACCAATCCAGCCAGAATACGTAAGATAACTTAGAAACTATAAATAGATGTGATAAGGAAGAAACTGCGCAGTTAGCACTTAGAAGTTGTAGTGTGTAGGGGCTGCAGCAGTCTGCTGCAGTTGTATCTTAATAAAGGCCTTGTGTGCACACAAACGATTGTCGTATCGTCCGCCCCAAATATTTGCGGCGTATGATTTACTCCTACACAGTTGTTTGCTCTTCTGAGGCTGCTGTATGTCACTGTAGTCATAGCATGCTCCTCTTCTCCTTACCAGGAGCTCTGTCAGGGAGTTTAGGTTTGGCCAAATACTTATTTTCCTCAATTTTTATTTTTTACCTAAAAGGAAATTACAATGTCCTCTGAAAATGTGCATGATTTTCTGAAAAACTGTTTTCTGTAGAAATGGCTCAAGAAAAATATCTCTGGGCTATTTAAAATGACACTGCTAAGACATGTTGGCACAATCCAACTTGCTAAGACAAGTTCCGTGGCACAGTGCAGACTCGATTTTAAGCACTGAGGTTTTCAAAGAGGATGAAATGCACCAGAGACTTGAACCAGTTCCTTCTGGAGAAGAAAATGTCCTTTGAGAAGGACTCTGACCAAAGATCTCAGCTGATGTGAAATCCAAGCACACTTAATGTGCTTTATTGCATGTCAGGTATCTGACATCAGTGGTGCTCTAAACCCACATACTTTGATTGGTTTTCATGGAGTCAAAAGAAAAACATTTCTACAATTTCTCAGTTACATGCGGAATTTTAACAGGACTATTGAGTTCTGACTGGCTAAATTCCATTCAGTTTCCATCATCCATTCTGTTCCAAAATTTCTCAAGATTTTGAGAAGTATTTACCAGAGGGGCTCCTGCTGACCAGTTTCTGGTGAATTCTGATGAAAACCAGAAATAGGGGCTTAGTTTCAGGTGAAATCACAGCTGCGAATATGCCTACTGTCCAGATGTAACCCTCTGTGGTTAGTGCCCTGAGGGCCACATTCTCTCATTCAGTTTTTGTTGACTCCCGTGATTGCTCAGTACTTTGGCTGCTCCATGTGTTCATGTGACCACTGAGATTTTTTTCTTCCTCTGTGTCATTTTAGACACTGACTCCTCTGAGGATAGGCTGTCTCAGTGTGTTTGTGCAGAGCTCATGCAAAGTCAATCTTTTTGACGCTGAACTGTTTGGTTGCCCCTTCATTTAGGTCAGCATCTTCACTGCCCACTGGCTTGAGAAACTCCAGAAAACTTCAGCGACACATTGGGAACGTAGGTGGAAAGATAAATATTTGTCTCAGATTCAAACATTTTTAGTACTACTTTTGTTATTCCAGAGTGAGGAAATGGTCTTTAGGAGCAGAAAGGGAACAAGCCGGGTTAAAAAAATATCATTAATACTTACTAATCAGAAGGGTTTGAAACTACTCACAAAACCAAGCACAGGTAATCTGAAACAAGATAGTTTCTTCAAAAGCCACACAACACTTGGTATGAGAGCATGTTACAGGCTACAAAACAGGATTACTTAACCCTCCCTGTTCCCTGGCTCATTTTAACAAAGATGGCAGAATGGAGTTATTTTTTAATTATTATTTTGCTCAGCTATTTTCCATTAATTTGCACTGAATATGGCAATTTCCCACACTAACAGTTAGAGGTATGTCTTAAATATATTGACCCCTTACAAAATACTGCAGCACCTGTCTTGCTTCCAGGACAATATCCTTCTCTGTCTTTAAGCAGCATCCTTAAAAATGCTGTTGTGCCCCGGGAGATGTTTGGGGGCCAGACATGAAGATTTTTTAAAACCTTTGTAAATCATTCCAGCATTCCAGAATAAGGAGTAAGAACTGACAACTTTCAAACAAGGTATATAGTCTCTTTATGATCTGTGCAGAAGATGTGTCCTTTAACATTTTCATCACCTGGGAAAGCATTTCAGCTTTCATGCAGAGGTACCATAGATACTGTTAAAGGACCATTTGTTTAGTTTTATTTCAGGGGAAATCTGGAAAGTGAA
>NW_010429979.1:10869-19355 GCF_000710305.1 Buceros rhinoceros silvestris
CTGACATGGATTTGTCACCCCATGCATTTAGATGTTCTCTCAAATGGTGCTTTTTTTTTGGTATGGGTTGGGGTGCTATCTAGGAGCTAGACTTTCTGAGTACCCGGTGCATCGTTAAGGCGTTCCTCCAACATCAGGTATGTGTAACGGTTTACTTAGTTGTCCAGCCTGACGAAAGCTTTTTGAAGGGAAACTTAGCGTCTCTTCAGTTTGTGACCTCTGATAGAAAATCAGTGACAGAGGAATGTCAAGCTGTCTGATCTGGATGTGTTATGTTCTGAGGTTTTTATCTGAGTGAAATATGACATTTAATGAGACGTCAATGAATAGAGTGTTTATCACCATGAAGCCAAGTGGCTGTTACCTCTGCTGCACTTAAGCGTGAGATGGGCAAGAAACTTCTACGAGATATACCTCTGTTGAGAAGATTTATCCCACATCTCTCCCGCTTGTCCAAGTGTTTGGTGTTCTTCCTACTCCAGATTTTGGGATTAAGACTGGGAGAGGTACAGTTTTTTACTCATTTCCTGTCCAAGGGTTTTACTTTCTATATATGTTGCTGATGGTTAAAGCAGGAATAGAAAGACTGTTCTTTATTTCAGTCCATCTTCCTGTTCAAACAGTATTTATGTCATCACATATTTTTTTTCTGTCTGCTCACTGACCCTTCCAAAGGCCAATTTAAAATTAGATTTAAAGATATTTAAGTTTCTGTAAATTTGAGATGAATCAAAAACTGCACAAAGGGAAGAATCTAAATGAGATTTTCACATCTGCTCATCTGAAGGAGCAGCTGACATGCTGTATATCTCATCTAGAAGTAGCCACATGGCCAGTCAGCACATATACATTAGTCCAATCATCAGCATACACATAGGTCCTGCCTAGCTCCACACATGCTGCTTTGTACCCCTTAGGAAGCTAAAAACGAGCAGGAGGAATGGTTACATCGTTTGAGGTACGGGAAATTTAGAAGCATGCTCAAGAAATAAGGTTTCATTGGTCCTCTAGTTCACTGAACAGCCTATTTCCCTCATATAACTGTATATAACTGTAACTGTATAACTGTTATATATATATATAACTGTATATAACTGTAACATATAACTAATTTTTTTTTTTTCAATTATTAGTATTTTTTCCACACTGGTTAGTTTAAGGACTTTTTTTTTTTTTTTTTTCCCCTCTCCACTTTCCAGCTATGGAATCCAGCCCTGCTGCTTTTATTATTTCTTTGGAACACACCCATGGATTTGCAAAAACGCTTGTTAAGTTTTAGGAAGTCTCGGTCAGAATATGGCCTCAGAGAAGTTATTCAGCCAGCATGTGAATGTATTAATGAATTGTCAGATTGCCAAAAGCACTGTTTGGTGTGCTTCATGTGTATGGTTTTGTTCACACGGTGCCTGAGTTACCCACTCTTTGCAACTCTCTGCTATCTAATGAACTTGTAAGGGCTAAAACTGGGCATTTGCATTGCCATTTTGAGCAACCTAAACTTCAGTTTGCTCTTCCAAGAAGAAAATGTGGATGAAGAGGAAATCCAGCTTGATGCCTATATGCAGACTAAGTGACATTGTCCCCAAAAAATTCTTTTCTGGGGCCACCATACTTCTCATTTCCAACCAACATTCCCTGTCGTGCTAAACTCTCTAATAGTCTTTATTTCCTTCATCCCTTAGGCTAGGGATTTCATACCTTCAGTCTGAGACCCTACTGCAGTCATAGTCCCACCACTCCGTTCCTCAATAGGACACTATTTTGTTTCAAGGTGCCTACCCTTCCCAATCATCATACTTACTGCTATCATATTTTCCCTAATAATATTGCTATTACACCCATTATCCTCAGTACAGGAAGCGGACATTAGGAGAGCCCCCGACACTCACTGAATACAACAACCCATCATTTCAGGATATTACATCGTAGCATACCTTTAAGTATTTCCAGCTACACTTCTGCTTGATTTGATTTTTTACCTAATTATGAGATGCTAGATTTCTTCTACGTTTGCTATACTGCAGATGTCAGTATAGAATTAGGTGGCTTCCAAGAGGTCCTCCTCAGGCTTGTGTGGTCTTTACATTATTTATGTTATCACAACACTGTACATAAAAAAGGAGGTTGTCTGCCTGCCTATCTCCTTTATATGCTTTCAGAAGTGATTCAAAATGTGTCATGATTTTTATTTTGGTATTAAGGAGAAATGGTGTCTATGGCAAAGAGGTCAAAAGAAGGTGCAGAAACATCCAAAACATTCCTCTCTTCAATGTAAAAGTATGTTTGCACTGAAGGAAGTTATTTATGCTAGTGAAGTGTGGAAACAAGTATTTTACATGTTGAAAACATACTCTCAGGACTTGTTCCTTTGATAAGAATGCTGGAAAATCCAAAGAGAGATGATTAGCTTGGGGTTTAGTTCCGTGACACAGATCAGGTTTTATCAGCCTGTGTAAGTCTCCATCAAGCTACAAGAAGAGTTGGTCCAAGCTGGAGGTCGTTGAAACTAAAAAAAGTAATTCTACTTGACCCCTTACGTACGATGGAAGGTGTTCTGAGGATGTTGCCATCAGTGATGCTTTAGCTTATAGAAGATGGATCCTCATGTTGTACTCTGGGTACTGCAGCTGCTTAGCAGGCAGTATCACAGGAGTAGGCATCCCTATTAACGTACTTGGCTACAAAGTGTGTAATGACTGCCTGCCTTACCAGACTTTATAGCTGGGGTAGCAGGGCAAGTCTGATGGAGGTATTGTAGTTCAGTCTCTTTAAAAAAAAAAAAAGAAAAAGGAAGAAACGACTGTCTCACAGAGGAAGCTGCTGACCTGAGTAAGTTCTATGCTCAGTGTGTGGAAATGCCCTGATCAATGCAAGCCTCAAGGCCTCTTCCCACCCATCATTTCAACTCTAACAAAACAAAACAAAAACAAACAAACAAAAGCTTTAATATAAATTATCCTAAAGCATGAGCACATTACTGTGCACGTTTGCACACAGTAGCCTTTGAAGTTCCATATTCACTCATGTGTCGTACCTCCTGCACACTAGAAACCCCTGGTCAGTACCTAGTGGATCAGAGACCAAACACCATTGGGACTTGAGGTCCCAGAGCAGTAGAGAGGCCAAAGTCCAAGGCTGACACATGGGTGAGATCCAGGCTTTTCTGCAAGGAGTGCAGGAAATGAAACAGCTCAGGGTGAGAGACTTGACATGCTGGACTGTACTAACATTTAAGCAAAGGGTAATGACCTAGAAGGCCTTCTGTAATAGCTGACTGACTGCAAACGAGACAGTGAAAACTGGATTCCTCATGTTCTTCTGAAAAATGCTTTGTTAGCCTGGTTTATTGTAGTAATATTGAGGAACCGAACAAAACAGGGGGTCCTAACTAGTGCTAAGACACGGTAATAGTAACCTTCTGCCCTGCTAAGACTGTAAATGGCACAGACAAGGCAGGTACAGTGTCTGAAAGGTCAGAGCAAACAGCAATATAATGCTTTGTTCTTCAGTGCTCCAGGAAGAGCTGTTTCTCCACTTACGTATGGCTTGCTCCCCACAGAAGAATAAAAAAAGGAATGGACAAGTGTTGCTGTTGGTATTGCTTTTATGCAACTGTAGGATATTAGACTGGGTCTCTAATGAACTTAGGATCTGGCAGGCTGGTGTTGCCAGTTGGATTTCAGTGTCAAGTGTTTGTGGAGAAGATATGCCAGATTTCACAGGGGCCGAAGTGCATGGCTTTGCATGTGTATGCACATTCAGGAGAGCGAACAACACAATGTATTCAGGGTTGTCTGTGAGTGAGACTGTTTGCACAAATTTCACTGTGAACATGGGAGGTGCTGCTTTGGCACCTGTGGAAGCCAATATGTGTGTGTGCTTTGTGCTGTGCAGTTCACTGTTGGAACACTAAGCTATGGCAAGCAGAGCAGGCTTCAGAGCACAAAACCTCCACAGAGGATGAGAAGGGGGAGCACAGACAGAGGGAGACAAAGTGATCTCAGGAGTCGTGGCAAAGTTGAAAAGGAGGGAAGACTAGAAAGACAGAGGTTGTAGCAGGCATAAAACGAGGAAAAAGAATAAAAACAAGCAACAGGTACAAAAAGGAATGAGAAAGGGGAGAAAATTTACCAGTCCTCTTTCTCCCTCCCCTGTCTTTCTTATCATGTCTTTGATCCTCTGGTGTTTTGTCCACAAGAGAAAAAGAGGCAGAAAGATGGGTAGATAGAGAAGAGAGGAGAAAAAGAATGAGAGGGGAGGAAAACAGACAGAATGAAACAGGTTTGTAGGAGAGCAGCAGGTCAGAAGTGAAGGCTTTGTGATCATTTGAATGTTTTCAATATGGTCAGATGCAAGATGAAGGGGAGAGGAAGGAAGAGGAATTGCGGGCAGGGAGCAGGCATAGTCTAGATCACCGAGGGATGACACAAGAAACTAGGACAGTGCCATGATAAGATGATAGAAGTCTAGCATGAGAAGGAGAACCATAAAAAGGCTTAAAGGTGGGGAACGTGAGAGGTGAAACTGAGATCTAAAGCCTTTCAGACAAGCATTTGCCTACTGAATTGGGGGAGAGGGGTTAGGGGAATGCAGTTCAGAAAAAAAGAGCAAGAATAGCCAAGAAAAACAGCCGAGACAAAAAAATTCCTGGATGATGTCAGAAGGGAGCGATGCTTTTCTCTGTGTTAGTAGTAGGTGAACAGTGAGGGATAACTCTGACAACACAATTAATAGATCCTGAGGTTTTACCTCCAGAAGGTATAAATACCCAAGCTTGACTATAGAATTGCCAGTGAGATGGTGGGATTTGACTGATACTATCCCTATGTCATTGCAGTTTCCTTCCTCAGGCATCTTTTTTATTAGCAGTAAGTGTCCCATACCCAGAGAAGTGCTGTGTGTGAAGTCCCAGATAGGAAAGAGGTGTAGCTGAGTTGATTGCTTGCCTTACAGCTGTCTGCCTGTAAAAGCAGTAAATAGAAGAATTAGACATAACATGCAATGCTGCTGAGGTCCCAGCCGTCTTCACAGCCGTTTCAGCACAGCCGTAACAAGCAAATATGCAGGAAGCCCCAAGCAGGAAAACAAAGAGAAGCGGCTTGTCCCCCCACAATGCTTCTAGGCCAGCAATGGACAGGGAAACAGGTGCCCCTAGGTGCAAACTCGCTTGCCTAGTGGTAGTTAGCAAACAGTAGACAGGGCTGAAAAGTGGACTCCCACACAGCGTTCAGTGGCTTTTCAGCAGGTGGTCAGGGCATGAGTGGCTCACCATGGAAAACGTGTTTGTCACAGCCCCACTGCAGATGAACCCATTCCATTGCCACAGCCTACAAACAAATCAGCCATGGCTCTTCAGCAGTGAACTGCTTGGCTGTAGAAGAAAAAATACGTCATTCAAACTTAGGCCTGACTCCAAAAGTCAAGATCTGTCATTAGGATTGCCAATAGGGCATGTGCCTTCAGCCAGAGTTACAATGTACACGGACAGCCCTCCAAATTCGTCCTGATGGGTTTTTTTCACAGTCAGCACCATGCAACTTTTACAATGTCAAGCTCCAGTGGTGAAGTGTATCTATACGATAGAAACCTCTATAGTGGGCAGATTTTGTGCATCCCTGTAAGCTGCTTGTCTTCTTTTCCCTGAGCCACCTCATATGTATAAAGGAGGCCAGAGACTTTTCTCTGAGTCAGTATGTTCTTGGAGAGCAAAAGTACATGTGATGGGACTAAATCATCTTCTTCTTCCACACATGAAGGGCTGCCAGGTGTTAGGGCTGGCCACTAGACAAATGACAGTTGCTCTGTATTAACACCACTCCCTCCCCAAAGGAGAATGGAAAGGAAATAAGGGAGAGAGACTTACGGGTTGGAAAAGAAAACTAAAACTGCTTTAATGAAACAATAATAACAATAAAATGAAATGTATACAAATATATACAAAACAATACAAACCCAACACAGCCCACCTCCCAAGCCTCCACCCCCATCCCTTGGCAATCACATCACCGTCACCAGTGATGCTGAGGACAGACACTGGGGAAGTTCCAGACCAGACTCAGTGGCAGACAGGAACCAGATTCAGGAGCTGGATTCTGGCACTGGATTCAGGAATGCACAGATTGGGATCAAAGGCAGAAGAATGGAAAAAGTCATCCTTGGACTCAGGCCATGAAGAAGACAGCTTGACCCTTGTGATTCCTCAGCTTTATACCAAATATGACATATATGGGATGGAACTGTTGGTCAATTTAGGGTCACCTGGCCTGTCCGCTCCTCCACACAGGTGTGGCTTCCAACTTAGCACATCCCCATTGTGGTACACAAGATTTATCAGTGACCTTGGTCTCCATAGGAGCAACTATAAGCAAGAGCCTTTCTGCACACCAATCCGTGGTGGTAACTGTGAACACCAAGCGTTATCACTGCTAGAAGCAGACACAGCAACAATATGCTGTTAACTTCAGGAAGTGCAGTCGCTAAGCGAGTTGAAAAGTAAAATCACTGAACAGAATGAGTTCTATTCTGACTCAGTCCAGGATAAGGGCAAAGGAAGAGTGAAAGCCTGTCAGTATGCGCTTGGTGTTTGAGCCTGGCATGTGGACACCTTCCTTGGCCAGTTCATGTTAGATTCAGTTAGGTACTTACCTTAGTGGCAGTGATGCACAAACGTTTTGCTCCACTTCCAGCTGGCTTCCTTGTTGCTGAGGCAGTACCTCAGCTGGTCTCTCTGGACTCTGCATCTGCAAGTCTCATCAGCTGCTTGTCATGGCCCAGTTTGAACTCTGCCTTCCTCTTCAGCCTTTCCCATGCCCAGAGGCATCAAGCACTCTATCAGGGTCCTACTAGCAGGACACAGTACCTCCTGCCATCTACTCACTGAATGATTGGTGTTTCTCCTACCTCAGCCAGCTTCCCCAGTCCTTTCCTCCCCATAATGAATCAGCTTTTAATTCCTTAAGTGTGCCACTTAGGATCACCTTGCCATTGCTCTCCTTGTCTCCAGAAAGGAAACACACTCGTTGCCCTCACCTCTGAAGACCTTTCCGTTTAACCCAGACACATGTTTGCAGATATGCTATCTTCTCACACCCTAAACCCTGACCTGTCAGTTTTTTGGAAGAACAAAAGGTTTGGAAATGTCAAAACATTTTAATTTGAGGTTGGCTTGTTTTCAAATTATATCTGACTATGTTACCACTTTTCATCTTTCTGCAAGCACTGGACTTTAACAGGAGTGCATATGCCATGACTACAGCCAGCCACAGGCATCCTGTGAGGTCTTATGGATGTGTAATTCTGTTAGCCACAGCGCACTGTGGGCAGCATAAATTCAAGGAGGAAGTATGAGCTTCATTGGATAAGGTGAGGGAACTGCAAGGTTATGGACCTAGACTTTCTAACAATCATTGCAACTTGAGTAAACCAGACACAAAGCAAAATGGTTTTTGTGTTTTTAACTTTTTTTTTCTTTGGAAAATGTTGGCAAAATGGAAATTTAGAAGAAAAATCAGTATGCTGAAACCCACATTTTCATGTAAGGAGAATTTATATCTAACTTCAGCCCAGCAATGCTTCATAGCCATGCCTTGTGGTATCCACTTACAACCATATTTAGTTTGCAATTTCTGAGAGTGCAAGGTGACTCTCAGCCCCCTGAACACTCTTGTGGCTTGTTTTTTTTTGTTTCATCTCTCTGCTCAAGGCTTCCTTTCTCCAGTGAGTTCTGGAGTAGGACTTCTGTTAGTAATCCTCCAAGACTCCATTTTTATTCCTCGAAGTTGCCATGGGCAACTTCAGATATCTTCTCTACATAGGCAACTCAATAAGTCTCTCTCTTTCTTCCAGACAGACCTCTTCCCTTCTGTTCGTATTGTAACCACTTGTGTAGAAGACTGATTGCTTGCTTATCCTTAGCTGCAGCATTGCCTCTGTGTTCTGCAGTATGAAGGACGTCTTTTTTCTGTTCATGGCTATTCTCTTCACTCCGCACTTACACAACAATGTAACTGCCTGGAAATCAGCAGCATTTCTATTTTGATCAAATCACTCATCCAATCACTCAGACTTGTTCATGCTGGATTGAGCACACATAAAGAAGATTCCCTGTCCGAGCTGCTTTCTGGGAAACTGGTTGGCACCAAGTAACCTGAGGTGCCTTCCACTCCTCTGCAGTCAAACAGGGCCCTCAGTTTCTCAGACCTTTGGCTTTGTTCTTTTCAGTCATTCTTGTTGCAAGGACATGCATATGGAATGCTTAAATAGTGATCACACATTAATCTCTACATGATCTTTGTGTTTTTTAATGTCTGTGATTAAGAGTAACACTATTTCACAGTAAACTCGGCCTGTTAGATACTTCTGTAATGGCACCTGGTGTTTTTCCTTTATTCTACTGCTTCATTTCTACACTAGGAGGATACCGGCACAAGAATCACTGCACACAAACACACACACGCTCCCCCCACCCACCCCCACACCCCCCCCCC
>NW_010429979.1:19531-20959 GCF_000710305.1 Buceros rhinoceros silvestris
CCCAAAAAAAAAAGGAGAGAAATTGGTGTTTTGAGCTGACTTATCAGTTAGGAAAGAATTTAGCATGCATAGTTGTCCTGTCAGATGGCAATAATAAAACCTGCCTTAGATTTAGTCACTCAGAATACTGTCAAGCAATTCTATCATATGCTTCTGTGCTTATTTCAAGGTTTGGATGGTTTCTGGTAGAGATGTTAAAACCATACAGCATCCATTGAGAAATTGGTGTTTTGAGCTGACTTATCAGTTAGGAAAGAATTTAGCATGCATAGTTGTCCTGTCAGATGGCAATAATAAAACCTGCCTTAGATTTAGTCACTCAGAATACTGTCAAGCAATTCTATCATATGCTTCTGTGCTTATTTCAAGGTTTGGATGGTTTCTGGTAGAGATGTTAAAACCATACAGCATCCATTTCTCCTGCTGCAGAATTAGTCCTCAGGCAAGAAACTGACGTTGTTTCATCTCTTTATATTAGGACGGACTCACTCAGGTGAGCAGCAGGCAGTAGATAAATCAGCTGCTTTTGGATGAGTGTTCTTTAACCAGTGGGTGGAGGGCTGCGCAAATTCCTCTGCCTGCTCCACAGTGGATGCCCAGTGTTTTTGCCTTCCCCTCTCTCTCCTGCGCTGTTATACATTCCCCCCAGAGGCAAGGGTGCGGGTGACTGGAAATGTGAAAAGTCACCTGATAGGATGCTGCCTGACTCTCTTCTCTCTGCACAGCATAAGCTCGTCTTGCCTGGTGATAGTGAAAGTAACTCTGCAAGGCTTTGCTCTGCTTGGCAGACTGCAGAGTTTGCTACAAATGCAAAACTGAAATCCATCTTTCTACTGCCTGCTTGCCGTCCAAGGGACTTGTATGTCTTCTTGCCTTCTGTTTCTTTCCCCAAACCTCTCTTCTCAAAAGGAAGCTCTGTTCTGCTGCTAGCAATGCATCTCGAGAGGTGGCTATGTTGGTGTTACTCTGCTTTCTGTATGTGGGCATTCGTGTTCACATCCTTGATTACAGGTAGGCTCTCTTGATATTAGTCTCTAATACATTTTCTAGTCACTGTCTCTGCTTCTGTTTTCCTGGAATGAATTCCACGTAAACATTCTACCAGCTATTTTTAAGCTGAAATCTGTAACATTTCAACAATATTTTAAGAGAGCTAAAGTAATACTAGTTTTCACGTATGAACATCTTAATTTTAGTTTGATAACTAATCAAGGAACTGTTTCTAGCAAAGAATGAAAATTAAAGAGGAGTTCTAGTCATTTCATTTGGTGGTTGAATTTTGCAATTGCTTAAATAATGCAGGCTAAAGATGTGCACATTTGGTACTTACACCTTCAAAATTGAGAACTTGCTATTTTTGTTCAGTGTTGTTTATGATCTGTGGTTAAGTATGCTGGAGTGATTTCCATTCACAAGTCTCACAGGTTC
>NW_010429979.1:21038-32068 GCF_000710305.1 Buceros rhinoceros silvestris
CAGGATTTTTGCTCTTAAGACACTACATCCTTTTTGAAAGCCTCACTTCTGCTTCTGACCAAGACATGTACGTATTACAGTGCTTGCGTTAGCAAGCAATAAGGCATTGTCTTAAAGCAGCACCAATGGGATGAGAATCTGTAACTGAAGTATAAAAATGAAAGGCCTAAATAGTTGTCTGTTTCTGTTACTTTGTTTGTGTGTATAGCATGTACATGCATTTGTCTGTTACAAAGCCAACAGGAAAATTTCACATGAAACATGATTTCAGAGTCACTGGCTTTAGTCATGAGACTTTGGTAAGAAACTCATGTTCCTGCAGTAGGGTGCTTCTAGACACAGTGCAGTGGATGATGAGGAGGAAATCTAACAAGGAAACTGCAATTTCTTTTTGAATGGCACAGTACCTGGTACACAAACATCCAAGCTCTACAGACATTCATGTGTCTTCTCTGGGTGATGCTAAAAAGATGAAACAAAACATCAAGTAATGGAAGTTTCACTGGAATTTTCTTTCCATACATTTAAGTCACAATAAGCAACATTTCAGGTTTTAATTGTGATAATCACCTTATGACTAATTTTTATGAACTGATTTTTTCTCAGTTCTATCAATCAGTAATATCTTTGGCTTTATCATATAGCTTTGATAACACAGCAGTGCCCAATATGAGGAACAGTTCTAAATCTTTGCCCTATAAAGTATTTTGAATTTAAGTGCTGAATTATCGTAGTGCATTGAAATAGCAAAGTTATTCAAGAAAAGTATTTTTCTGAGCTGATGTTGCCAGAGTCCACATGATTTAATCTTTCCTTTTGAAATCAAATTCTGTAGCCTTTAGCACTGTGAAAATAACTTTCAGGTTTGGGCTAAATGTTACAGATCAAAAGCATTGTTCTTGACTCTACAGTGAGGCAGCTTGGTGCCTGTCGTATACCTTATTCCCACTAAGCCACCTGGTCTGTTCTGCATTGGCTGGGGGTCGCAGTTTCTTTTTTCTGGGTTTCTTCCCAGAGAACAGCTCTGCATTACAAAGTTGCATGATATTGTATAAGAAATTTTAATATTTCCACTTTTTTCCTTATAGAGTTTAGTAAAAATTAACTTCCTTCAGAACAAAAATTGAGCTATCTAATGAGCTGAAATAGCAAACATCGGGGTAAAATATAGTTTTTAAGACTAGGAGGCATCATTATAATCCCTGACATAGATTTTACCCAGTAGATGCAGACTCAAGCTTTTAATTTCTGAGTAGGTAGCTATGCTCTTCATAAACTCTCAGTTTTACCATAAAAAAATCCCCAAAATTAAATTCACCACGTCTCCAATCTTTCTGCTTCACACCATCTTATATGACTTTGGTATGATACCAGGGTGGGCCAAATGGAGGCCCATATGCTAGATCCAGCTTAAGAGACATTTCCATTCAGGTCATTACGTTACACTTTGAGGAGACAAGGAGCAGTGAGCAATGATCTGCAAGAGAAAGCTTTCAACTGGCAGCATACTGGCAGCATACTGGCAGCGCTGTTCTCTCTGTGTCGTGATATGTGGGCACAAGCATAGGATCCAGAAATACAGCCTGGAGTAGTATGTTATCCAACACCTTCTTTCCCTCTACCTTACCTCTGGCATAACTGTTTTTTATCTTTATAACAGATATCGCAGCCTGCAAATCAGAGGAACGGTTATTTCACAAACTATTCTCTCAGTATAACCAGTTCATCAGGCCAGTGGAAAATGTGTCTGATCCTGTCACAGTGTATTTTGAACTGGCCATTACCCAGCTTACAAATGTGGTAAGACTCATTACAGAACACTGCTGAGATTTAGGGATGGTCGCAAACACACACAAATTGCTGAAGCAGCAATTGTGTAATTGTGGTGGTTGCACCTGCGTGTCTCATAGCTGACTTTGTCTTGTTGAGACCTTTGCTGTTCTTTCTGTCACCCGAGTAGCTCCAGGTACTTGAAAGAGTGATCTGAACTACACAAACTCATTTGCTTACTCTGTAGCACCAAATCCCCCCGCTCCAGGCAGGGGCCTCTGGCACCCAGAACAGCAGTACCAAACGTTCAAGACTACTCTCCACAGGTCTAGCCCACCCTAGAAACACCTGGTTGTGTCCACGTTGTGTAGCATGTGGCCTAGTTCTTGCATGGGGCTAGTGTCATTTTCCAGTAGTCCTGAGAGATTAAATCTTCTCTTTTCTCGCAAGCTTTATCGGTCTGTTTGTTTTAAAATAACTTATGTGCAGCCTGCAGAGTAGTGTTCTAAAGCATGGAGCTGGGCATGAATGTTGAGTGTTCTGGGGTCCACTCTACAAAAGGGTGAGTGTGTCTGAGGTAGCAGACCTGCTGGGCAGGCCAGAGGGTCTGTGGAAGAAGCTGAACTTGACCTTAACTCTTGCTGAATTCTGCTCTTTGAAGCAAATTATCCACAGAACAGAAGGCATGTTTTGATTCTGAGGTACCTAGTTCCGTTCATAATGAAGTGACAAGCAAGCAGTGAGGAGGAACAATCAACAACAGCCAGGGAGTGAAGTTATCTGAGAGTATATATGTAATTAATTGTAAGACCTCATGGTGAAGGCAGTTTTCACCTTTGGGACCTCCTTTCTTGAAGTATTTTCTTTCCATGCTGGAGGTAGCTTGGTAGATTTCAGCAGTTCTGTCTCACATTGCAGCCCCTGGCTCCCACTGCTGTCTTTGGAGAAAAAAAGAAATGTAATAAGTAAATCAGCAGGATTTTTTCAAGAAAGAGTCATGATTTTTACAAAAAATTTAAATAGTTTAACTCACAGACAGGAACCCTACAGGCCTTTCAAAATTAGCATTGTGCTTAGTCTTCAGTATGCAATGTTGAAAATTCATCTACAACATCCTTTTAATCTACAATTCATCTACAACAACCTTTGGCTTGTAAATATCTCAATTTTTTTTAGTCCACCTGCTTAAAAGCTAAGAACTGCCCAAAGCAATGTTCTTGAATTTTCATTGTGAATGTCAGCCTGCACTTATAAATGTAATATGAGTCTTTCTGAATACTTTTAGGCTGAAGACTCATTAGAACGAGGTCCAATCTTTTGTTTTCCTGTGTCTTGCAGCACCTTCCTGATTCATTACTGATTAGCAACAGCAATAATTGACTTTAAAAAGAAGGTTTCAGTTCAACTGTGACCTAATTTAGTGCTGTTTGAGTGCATCTGCTCTAGAGATTTGCATGGAAATGCAAGAATACTGTGGTACAGATGCCATTTTCCTTGAATCTTAACCGGTACTGTACTGTGTAAATGGAATTTTTAAAACACTGAATCCAACAGAACATATAGCCATGAAGACAACCTTATTCCTCTGGTACTGTTCAGAGCAATTGTAAATTTTGTGTTCTACACATACTCAAGTGCCCAGCAAAACAGTGCAGCTCTTTGTATGCCTGTTATTTGTGGGGCGTAAATTTTCAATGGAGCTTTAAAAATTCTGCAGTAGAGCTGCACATCTGCACAGTATGTAAGGCCCTGAAAATGGCCAGAAAAAAAAAAAATCTGGTATCATTTAGTGTGGAATTCTAGATTCCATTTTTATCAGAATAAGTTTATGGCCATCTCAGGATACTGTAACTGATTATGGAGTGAGGATGTGCATGCCTGTGTTTTTTTGTAGGATGAAGTAAATCAGATTATGGAAACAAATCTGTGGCTAAGACACGTAAGTTATTTCATTGCATTTTTTGTGCATTTTGCATTAATAGGATTAAATGTGTAAGCTGAATCTGTACAATAATTGCTTATTTTGTAACAAGGATTTTAAAGGTACAAGTAAGGAGAAGCTCCATTAACCAAAGCCACATTTGAAAAAATCAGTTCTTTTTTCTTATTTCCAAGAAGTTACTTCTCCCACCTATCCTGTGTGGTGTATTCTCTTGCACCTTCGTGGTCATTTCAGAAAAACAAGACAACTTCCAGCAAACCCAGTTTTCTTCAGGCACCGCTTGTGATCTACTCAAAGTTTCTGTAAAAGTTACTGTATTGATGATCAGGATCTTCAGGGTAGGCTGTGAGAACGTGGAGCATGGCCCCATGATAGAGCACTGAACAGCTGCTGGCCATCCCTTATTGCCCCTGCCCTGGTAATTCACTACCCCTGTGGAACCAATAACACGCCCTGGCAGCAACCGGCTGTCAGTGTGCATGTGTACCTCCTTTCTGGTTAGGATGCTGGTCTCTTTTGATGCTGGCCCCCTTAACCTGCAGGGTGCAATCTCGTGACAGCAGCAGCATCAAGGCCTGTACTTCCTCTCCGCAGTGGGGACGTAATCCTGCACAGGTAAGGGTCTGTACTGGTTTAGCAAGACAGGAGAGATCTCAGCTTGTCAGCAATGGATAACAATTGGCACCCTATCCCCTCACAGAAAAGGGAGTGGCAAGTCAATGTGAGTGATATTCATACATATCCAGTGTTTCTCCAGGTCATTGCCTTGTTGTCTTTTGGACAATTGTCCCCTTCTACGTGTGCTGCATTTTCAGTGTTTATCATAGTCTGTCATTTTCTAGGAAGATAGGAGAAGCAGGTATTTGCTGATAATACAAGGTTTTAAAATCCTTGTCCCTTCTTCTTTCAGATTTGGAATGACTACAAATTGCGATGGGATCCTAGAGAATATGATGGGATTGAGTTTGTTCGGGTACCAGCAGATAAAATTTGGAAGCCAGATATTGTCTTGTATAATAAGTATGGTGAACACTTTTCCATTTTACCCTTTGTCTCAAAAGTATCCTCTTGCAGTGCCCATGAGAAACATTTTACTTTCATGGTATATTTCTTTTCTTTGCCTCATTTGTCTTTCTAGTGCTGTGGGAGATTTTCAAGTTGAAGGCAAGACCAAAGCCCTCCTTCGCTATGATGGAATGATCACCTGGACTCCACCAGCTATTTTTAAAAGCTCTTGTCCTATGGATATTACCTTTTTCCCATTTGATCATCAGAACTGTTCACTGAAATTTGGCTCATGGACATATGACAAAGCCAAAATTGATCTTCTGATCATTGGATCCAAAGTAGATATGAATGACTTTTGGGAAAATAGTGAATGGGAAATAGTTGATGCTTCTGGTTACAAACATGACATCAAATATAACTGCTGTGAAGAGATCTACACAGACATAACATATTCCTTTTATATTCGAAGGCTGCCAATGTTTTACACCATAAATCTGATCATTCCCTGTCTCTTCATCTCATTCCTGACTGTGTTAGTTTTTTACCTGCCATCTGACTGTGGTGAGAAAGTGACTCTTTGCATCTCTGTGCTCCTTTCTTTGACCGTATTTTTACTGGTGATCACAGAAACAATCCCATCCACATCTTTAGTAATTCCCCTTGTAGGTGAATATTTACTCTTCACTATGATATTTGTGACTCTGTCGATTGTCATCACAGTGTTTGTTCTGAATATACATTACAGAACTCCCACCACGCATACAATGCCCAAATGGGTAAAAGCCATCTTTCTTAGCCTGCTCCCCAAAGTTCTTTTGATGCAGAGGCCACTAGAACAGCAGAAAAAAAACATCTCCAGAATAAACAAGAAAGGATCAGCCAATACATCAGGCAAGTCAAAGCACAGCAAACACAAAGATACCAAATTACACAAGGAGCAGCGATGCAGTCACTGTGAAAAGGCAACTGAACTCACTACCACCAAAAGAAGACAACTGAGCCACCAGTCACTGAAACGGATGGCAGAGCACTTGGAGTACTCTCCAGAAGTGAAAGATGTCATTAGCAATGTTCAGTTCATCGCAGAGAACATGAGGTCTCAAAATGAAACCAAAGAGGTAAGGGAGCTGGGAGTGGAGCCACACTTCCAGCAAATGGAAACATGATCTAGGGTGACAGCCTGGAGGAATTGGAGTTGTTGGGTCTAGAGAAGAAAACTTTGAGACTTGTGAATGGGTCAAAGCTTCCTTCAGAAAATGAAGAGATATATCATCCACTGGGGATGGAACAAGAAAAGTTTTCTCCTCTACTCTTTCTCTATCCCCAGTGGATAATTTAAGCAGCAAGACAGTTTTAAATTAGACATGAGTTCACCCTTCAAAGGAAAAGAAGAGGAGCATCAGCCTGTTGTGGCCAGGAGGAGTTTTGGTCAGCAGTGGTTCAGGCAGACTTGATCCTGCTGTGGGGCAGGGGGTAGACTAGATGGGACCTTTCAAGGTCTCTTCCAACCCTACTTTGTAAACCTTTGGAAGCAACCCTCTTCCACTGCTCACCAACAGCTCAGCCCTGAGCTCAGTACTAAGCATGCTATTTGCCAAGCAGGGCGCTTTTTTGTGTGTTACTAATTGAACACGCAAATCTGGAAACTGCTTTTTAAAGAACAGGGCTTGTCTAGCAGCACAGTAGGTCATCTGCAGAAGACTTATTCTCAGCCAGTGATAATCTGGTAGAGATATATCTTTCAGAATGCTCTAGTACTTTATTGCAGTCTATTTTGTTCTGATTTTTTTAATGTTTTGACTAATTGTGGCTTCAACAATACAGTATTTTCAGCCATGACAGTAATATGTTGAAGTAAAAGTTGAGTTTTGGGGGAAGACAGCTGAATAAAAACAGATAACATTTTAATAAAGACAGATTCTTAAAAGAAAAGAGAGGGGGGGCTTAAAAATGAGGCTTGGTGTTTGAACTAGTGGATTTTCTTGCATGAAGTTGTAGAACTTGCATAGAAGAGACTGTAATAGGCATCACTGTCATAGAAAATTACTCACCTTGGAGTTCAGAGAATTCTGGGGCCACAGCCTCAGATGTGAACAAAAGCAACTAAAAGGCAGCTCCAAGAAAGATTCTCTGACATCCTGTCATATCCAGGCCTCACAAGCAATAGGAATTCTTTGCTAGTTCAAGATGTTTTTTAAAAGTGTTTAGAACCTAATGAAATATTTATCTTTGATCTGCCACGAGTTGCTTTTTGGTTGTGAAGTTTTTGATTCTCTAGGATGACAAAATACATTTCAAAATTAAATACTGCTGTATTTGTATTGAAAAACACAAGTTATTTTGAGGAAGATGTTCTTTCTATCAGAATGTTTTGCTGAAGTCAGCACAAATTCATGCAGCTTCTCTGCAATCCCATAATTACTTCCCCCATCCCACCCCCACCTTTTTTATGTCTTGCAGAAGAAGTTTCACCTGAAAACAAGTCCGTAACTCTCACAATAAAGGGCTTCTGTTAAGTCTTGGTGACTGAACTCTTAAGATGCGGGGTAGTACAGGCCAGCCCGAAGCAAAAGACAGGAATCTGTCAGCA
The DNA here is from genome assembly GCF_000710305.1 of Buceros rhinoceros silvestris. Taxonomy (NCBI): domain Eukaryota; kingdom Metazoa; phylum Chordata; class Aves; order Bucerotiformes; family Bucerotidae; genus Buceros; species Buceros rhinoceros. The sequence goes on from NW_010429979.1 coordinate 28,349, forward strand.
CAGAGGAGGATGGGGATAGAACTGAACCTTTTTAGTACCTATGCTATTAATGTTTTGCTTGACTCCAACATTTTAGCCCTGCTTTCACTGCCACACCAGCTACATAAAGCATATATACATACCATATTTAGCTGATTTCCTCAATGCATAGAAAAAAGATGAGGCTTTGAGTGAAGCAGTCTGAATAACATGTCACTTTGATTATGCAGCTGATTATAAGTCTTCCATAGTCAGTTTTGCTGACATTTGCATTTTGCAAATCTCTCATGCCACGTGAAATTGTATTCTTAGTTTGATGTGTCCATCAGCAGCTCTGTGTCTTACCTTTCAAAACATTCTAGAGATGGGAAACATGATTTTGCATTTGAGAAAAATCTTCTCTTTGGGAAAAAAAAGGGGGTTGTTCTCAGGCAAGCACTGACGAAATGATTCTGCAGGCTGCTTCAGCTCCAGCCAGACATGCAAAGCCACATGGGTGGTATCATGCACTACTCCTCTACAAATAAAAGCCCTTTTAATATTGTGGCAGCTCTTACAGCAGCTGGAGTTCTTGCTGCATTTTCTTTCACAAGAGGTATGGCAGCAGTCTCTTGGAGGAAAACATCAAGAAATTGGGAAGACAAGTGGAGTATCCCTCAGCAGAGAGCCCTTAAACAGTCACTAGTTTTATGTGAGTGAAGGTTCTTCTGCTGCAGTGGTCCTTGTATGTAGGTACAGAACTGCAACTTCATTGAAAATTGAAACTTCATTGTTAAAGGACAGCAGTTTCACTGAAAGTGGTTCTAAGGTGTATCTCTCAGACATGCAAAGTCCACTCTGGCCTACTTTGCGCATGACACTGTGGGTTGCTCAGTCAGGGCCCTTGCTTTGCTACAGTCCATGTGTCCAGCTATCTTGTTTGCTGAAAGCAGTGGGTCTTGATCGGAGCCACAGTGTGGCAGTTCAGGCCAGAATAGCAAACTGTGTCTTGTGGGCTGTCAGGATCCTATCCTGAGGATTTAGTGATGTGTGGTTACGGTGATTCTGCCTGCTGTTAAACCACCCCAGTCTGCACCCACCACATGATCAGGTTCTATTTGCTAGTGTCAGCGTCACAGCCATAGCTTGCTGACAGACTTGAATATTTAGAAAATTCAGTAGACTGGGACATTGTTGAATGTTCTCAGCCAAAAGTGGTAAATACTATTAGAAAATCAGTCCCCTCTAAAGACACTTGAAAACTGCAGCAACTGTAAGCATGACAAGCAACATTCTTGGCTGCATGTGTGTTGTTGCTCACATTCAAAAACACAAGGGATGTTTCTACTGCATAATGTTGACTCGCAATTGGAAGATACGTTACATGTACTTTTTTTTTTCTCTTGCAGGTGGAAGATGATTGGAAATATGTAGCTATGGTGATAGACAGAGTATTTCTCTGGGTATTTATAATCCTTTGTGTGTTCGGGACTGCAGGGCTCTTTATCCAGCCACTGATAGCAGATACATAACTTGTTCCACTGCTTTTATCCACTTGCATTCTTTTTTCATTTTCAGTTCAGAATTGCCCCTATATTTCTCTCCTCTTACCTAACCTCCCTGCTCATCACCTTCTCAGCACCCAGCCTCAGAGGAAAGGAGGAGAGGGAAGGGTCCTCTGGGAGAGCAAACAACCCAATACAGAATGAGAAGAGGACTGAAAATGGGAGACGAGCATGTGGTCTTTCTACAGTAGAATGCCTAGGACTTTTAGAGTGCCTGCCTGTCTTGAGATCAGCAATAACAATTGCAACGAGGATCACAGATGCAGATTGACGTTATTGAGCTTTTGCCTTGGTTTCAGTACAGGGTTTTATTAGGACAGTTCAAGCACTTCTGACTGCAGTGCCCGAAGAGAATTCTACCTGGTTTCATCTTTCCTGATCCCAACTTTTTCTCAGCTTTGAATCAATTTATATTTCCTCTCTATTTCTCTCCTTGTACTACAGCTAGTCTTTGATGTGACACTTAGATGAGGTACCACAGTTCTACTGACCGGAGCAATGCTTTTAATTGTGTTCTTGTGTCAGGGGAGCCTATAATCAAAATAAAAATACAATTAAACCAGTTTCTTGACCCTGTTACATTTTCAATGCAATCTAAAATAAGGGGTCCCCATCTTCTGCAATGTATGTACATAAATGAGGGTCCCAGATCAACAAGGCACGTGTTTACATTTATGTTTGAAGTCAGACAAGCACTTAGTCATAGTTGAAGACAAACTAACTAGTATTTTGCACTGTCTGTAGCTTTGCTGACATCGTTTGAAGCATCCTAGAGTCACCAAAGAAGAACAACCTGGATGCACTATGGAAAACCAGAAAAGACCTGAACTACCTGGGGTTACCATGTAAGGCAACCACATTTGAAATCTACATCATTCTAAAACTCTTAAAAACTAGTTCACCTGCCACTTAACTTTGCATGTGACCCAAATCTCCTTTACTTCCTGATACTGAATACCAAGACCTTGCTGAGCTTCAGTAGGATTTACAAGCCACATTTCTGCTCTGGAAACTCTCACTTGCTCATGCTCAGATGTAAGCCCAAGAGGGAAGGGTTTGTCCCTGAGTAGCTACTCATCACAGACAGAATTGACCTGACAGCATTGGATTGATCTGAATTTTTCCTAAAACCCAACTTGGGTTACACAGATCCCAGCAGAATAAGGCTGGCTATCATGAACCCTATGCAAAGCTGGGCATCTTGGTCCAAACAGATCTGCTGCGATTCTCCATTTGCTGGCTCCCCATGAGTGGTTCTGTATGTGCAAACCTGTAACTGTAGGGACACTTCCTTTGGGGCTGGGGTTGATGCTATGTAACCAGGTGTCATGGTTTAAACCTGGCCATGAACCAAGAGCTTAATCCTGGAACTCTTTGTAAATGTACATCTGATACAGTTTCCATACCATGTGGAAAGTTCACTCTCTGGTCCGGTGTCTGTTTACATTCCTGTTAGTTCTATGCTGAAGGACTCCTCTCTAAAAGGCACCATTCCAACTAAAGCCAATGGCTTCAAGAGTAAAAATCCCTTCTCTCTTACAGGAGGCTCTAAATTTAACAGGGCAGTGTTTTCTGTGTCTGCCATGTATCAGCCTCTGCTTTGAACATCACCAGTCCTTGGGAAGTTTATCTTCCCGGTTTTGAAGTCCCTGACAGACCTCTTAATCTTTTTTAATGCTCTGTAACAAAGAGAATAGGACCAAATAAATGTATATGTCAGAGACAGAAGTGGAATGACAAGTATATAACTGTCTTAATCCAGTTGAAATATGTAGAGTCATGATTTTCTAGACAAACACCATTTTCTCTAGTATCCCTGACTGTTGCATAGTGATGTAGCAACTGACAGACAGATGTATGAACAAGCATGGTTTGTTTTGTCAGCCTAATTAAATATCTCTCCTGAGATACACTTTCTTGAAGAATTTGTATTTTTAGAAAAACTCCCTGCTGCACAATGTGTTTAGAGATGCTTCTACATGACATTTGCTATGCTGGCTCTTTGATCAGAAAGGAGGGGAGGAGGAAGAAAGGGAATTTGGAGAGGAGAGCTGCATTAGGAGCTCAAAATCTTCATTTCTTCAGGAAAGACACCTGACTGCCAGCATTCACTGTTGCAGTCTATGAGCATACAAACAATGAAAATGTGGCTGAGGGTGTGCTGCATTGGTGGCTTAGGCATGATAGCTACTCCCCC
>NW_010429979.1:32146-62847 GCF_000710305.1 Buceros rhinoceros silvestris
TGTGGCTGAGGGTGTGCTGCATTGGTGGCTTAGGCATGATAGCTACTACCCCACAGCCAGTAAGCTGACTTTATCAAAATCCCTGACTTTTTCCTCAAAGCATTCACAGTTGTACAGCTCCTCATCTCCATTCCAGAGGCCTCTTGCCCTGGCACCAGCTGTCTTTGCCCTATCTTTGTCTCATTCACAGCAATGCACATCCATCTTGCTGTGGACCTTAAACACAAGGTTTGGACAGTTTAGCTGCTACTCTAAGAAAGTGAGATTTACAAAGACATGTTTCGTCTCCTTCTGAGCGTACTATTTCCCTTTACCTTACCCCCATCCCATAACTTTTTGGTCCTTCTTTTGCCATTTTCAGCTGTTTGGCACATTCAGGACTGGGAGCCGTAAGTACTCCTGCCAGCTTTGTGAAAGTAGTTGGCTGGTCTAGATTCCTCCAATATCATAACCAGATCTGGATGCTCTCTCTTTAAATTCACATGCAGAGGTAAAATGTTTTGAGGACTTTCCAAGAACGTGATAGACCCTCTGTTTGAATAGATTTGAGGTAATTTTTTTTAAAACGGGCTCCAATCTAGACTTTGTTGACAAGAAAACGACAAAAAGCCCAACATATGAGCACTCTCACCCCAGGAATCATTTTGTAAATACAGCTTTATTAATAAGGACTGCACAAGCGAACAGAACCTTCTGCAGTGACACAACAGGATGGATAATATTAACTCACAGAGGTCTGGTGTGCATGCGTAATCCAAGCACAAGAATACCCCTGTGTATATTTAACGCCTTCTAACCTCCATCCCTAGGGAGAAAATTTCAAGGATAGCTAAACATCAGATTCACATTAAAGTTGTCAAAAATCGGATCTCCAAATCCTTTGCTAGCCTTGAAAACATTTGCAATTTCTGAATGGGATTTTCTAAAGCACTCCGTGTTAGCAAAACCAGCAAAAGTGGTGAAAGCTTCACTTGAGTATTTTCTGTCAGGTCTCACAATTTTAAGAGCTTTTGGTACTTACGCAGGATGATGCCATTTAAATGAATCAAAGGAACGAAATTCTGAATTGTCTGGAAAACACGAGCAAACCAACACCCTTCCTGATAGCCAGCCCACCCCACAGCTCTCAGGAGAAACTTCACCTCTGCGTCAATCACAAGTTTCATTTGCCAAAAACGATGTCTGCAGCTTCCCTCCAGCTGAACTGTTAAGGAAGATCACTGTTGCCTTACAGAGTAGCATAGCCACCTTTCTCTGTGTGCTATTCTTCAGGTGATCTTCCACTCTCACTTGTCTTGTGAACAACAGGTGCAGGAATCATAGTTTCTAAATGCAGCACATGGGGAAAATCCTGACTTCTTCAGCCTTTTGTGCATTACAGACCAGCAGGCAAAACTGCAAATAATACTGAAAATTGGGTAATAGCTTGTAGCTTCCTGATGGCCAAGAGGAGGGACAACGTGTGCAATGCCATCAAGGCCGGTAGCAAGCGGGCAGAGTGGTAAGTTCTGCCACTGTTAAGTTGATCCTGCAGCAAGATGAGGCCACACAGTCAAGGTTTTGAACATCCCATCTAAAAGGTATTTGTACTTTTTCTACTGCTCATGCTGTGCGATTACCAGTTTGGACGTATGCACAAAATGATCTCTAGAAACTTTGTAAGATTTTTTTGAAACATAAATAAACTGAGTACTGATTTGTGTTCCTACTATAGCTTATTTTATAAAGTAGCATTTTAACTGACAGATCTGCCTTTTAAGTATAATCATTGTGCCAGAAGTATTATTTCCGATTTTAACTAATAATCTCGACTTTTATTGTAATATAACTAAGCTACTAGTAAAACACTTATAACCCAGTTGTGCAACCCCACTTCACTTTAATATTCAGCTGTGCACCAAGCCCTCCTCTGATTTCAGCCAAATCTATAACTGGTAGAGTTGAGTGAAGGCAGAAAGAACTAGTCAATGCCCACTTTTGCCATCATCTTCCCTCATTGTTGCTATTGCTTCCCATCCTGTACAATAGAGACCAAGCTTGAAGGCACCTCCATCCCTTGGCATTGTATTTGTTGTATGCTACTGTGGGAAAGCTTTCTACAAAGTGCTATTCAGCCACATCTGTAACGCAGGGGTAAAGATGAGAACCGAACCCGTCACTGACACCACCAGAAATAACCATAGGAAGATTCGATCCAGGACTTGAGCTACAAATTTCCAGTCTTGGACAACCTGGGAAGCAGAGAGGGAGAGCAAACAGAAACAGTGATAAGCCCAGTACTTTGTTGATGCTACTACATATATTTCAGCTCCAAAAATCTGTTTCTAAAATTAGAAGGTTTTAGCATGGTGTATCCTAAAACTGACATGAATCACCTTTTCAGCACCCATAGCTGCAAGTCATTCAGCTCCAAAACAATTCCGTAGTTTTATGCACATGGCAATCGGATTCCTCTCAGCCTGTGCAAAAGCTTTTAGCTAAGTGCTTATGTAAAAGTTAACACACTCGATCTTGAAGATGGCTTTATAATGAACTGGGTTTCTTTTCACAGAGCTGCATTTCCGTTTAAGTGCCAGGACTTGGCTCTAGCACAGCACTTCAATGCAGACATTGCTTCCAGTGCAGTCGGTCCCGTTGGCTTGTGTTTGCTTCAGTGCTCTATTGCCTCAGATTGTGTGCATTCAGGAGGGGGATTTTGCATTGCGCATACTGGAACAACCCTGCACACACAGAAGAGCTATTTATAAAAGCAGTTGAAGGATTTTTTTTTTGTTAAAAATTATTTCAGCTTCAAATAAAAGGCTTCAGTCATGGACGCTGTAGGCTCATAGAGCACATGTTTTATTTACTGGTCATCTTTCTGCTGAAAGTCCTCTCAGCACTGTTTGAATAAAGACCTGGTTTTTGCTGGGAGGATACTAACAAAAGGTTTTTTTTTCTTTCCATATGCTGCTAGATGCATTGCTTTGCTGTCCTGCACTCGCATGACATGCATCATATATGCACACAGTAATCTGCTGTTTTAATAGTTAGGTGAATTGTTGGGAGGAGGAGAACGATGGTTGTAAGAGACTAATCTGATCAGGTATTAGTGAAAATCGAGAAGAACTCCACTTGAAACAGGGCAGCCACACTGTATATTACCACTGGAAGGCCAGGACTGAGACCTGGCAGCTGCTGTAGAGCCCTGCCTTTAAATATTGTGAAAGATAGACTTTCAGAGCACGTGACAGTTTAGAGGTTTTCCAGGTTTGTGCCTATCCCAAACTTAAGCAGGCCAAAGTTACTCAAGGAGAGGCTGCTGTGGCCTCTTGGCATCTGTGAAGAGCAGGGACTCTCACAGTACAATACAGTTCTGCTTGAAGCAATAATTCTCCCCAAAACTCGTATTATTTATCAAGCAGTGGACGTTCCCAGGACATGTCTTGGATGAGAGCAGGAGGAAGAGGCAAAGGAAAAGGCATGCAGAAATGCTAAGAGCTTGGAAGTAGTCAAGAAAATTAGTCAAGAAAAGTGTGATCCCTCCTTGCCCTCCCTTCACTTACCTGTCTGATAAAATGCTCCTTTTTAACATGCCTGGAAATGTACTGAATGGAGTCAGCGGCCTTTTCCAGAAAGGCAATAACAATTTTCTCTCCATCTTTTGCTTGCTTGTGTTTCTGCTTCCCTGGGAGTTTTGATTTCAAGGTGGTTTCCTTTTCTTCCATCACTGAGAAGGAATAGCGATCTACATGGCCCTTCATGCAGAGCAGCAGAGGTAACTTCTGGAGGAAGAGTCTCTTAACCCAGGGAGCCATGGGATGGTAAGTTGCTGAGGAGCGGTGGTGGACGTTGATAACAAACACAGTCACAATGATAGAGAGGGTCACAAAAATCATGATGAACAGAAGATACTCACCAATCAGGGGGATGACTTTGGAAGAAGAAGGGATTATTTCCTCAATCACTAAAAGGAAAACCGTGAGGGAGACTAGAACTGATGTAGACAATGAAAGCTTTTCTCCTTCATCTGAAGGCAGGTAGAATACCAGGACAGTTAGAAAAGACAATCCCAGGCAAGGGATTATTAAGAAAAGAGTGTAAAATAGTGGAAGGCGTCTCAGCAAAAATGAGTAAGTGATAAATGGGTAAGAGTACAGCCCATCCTTCCTGTTGCCTTTCATACCTTTGGCAGTTAAGATCTCCCACTCCCCATTGTCAAAGAAGTCCTTCCTGTCTACATTTTCATCCACTAAAATCAAGTCCACCATACTGCCATCATACGTCCATGACCCAAATTTCATGGAGCAGTTCTGCCTGTCGAAGGGGAAGAAGGTCACATCCATCGTGCAGGAGCTCTTATAACTGGCCGGTGGCGTCCAGGTCACCACTCCATTGTACTTCACTATGGCTTTTGTCATTAGGGAGCCTTCAAAACGTCCATCAGCACTGGAAGTTGGACAGGAAGAAACAGTACCAAGTTCAGGACTATATTTACCCCAGTTCTAACCCCTCACAACTCTGCTTTCTACCCAACACCTGGAGCACTAGGAAAGCCCTCTGACAGCACATGCAAGCTTCAGGGTGGCTGACATACCTTGCCCAAGCTCTGGTCTCCTAATCCCAGAGCAAGGAACCATGCTACTCACTTTTCAAACAAAACAATGTCAGGAAGCCACAGGGACTCAGAAGGGACACGGATGGCAGTGATCCCACCGTATTCCTCTGGATTCCAGGAGAGCTTGTGGTCAATCCATTCCTGTAACAAGCCATCAGAGTTCTCTACCCACTCATACATTAAAGGCTCATTCCTCCTCCCACCACCCACCTCAGTGGATGGTGCATTTCACAGCACAATGGGCAGAACTTGGTGTAAGACTGCTCAGCTGCAGAGAGGATTCCAGGCAGGCATGGTTGGGAGGTGTTAATCCCCACAAGCACTGCCTTTCCAGCCACAGGTGGGCCCCAGCAATTCATCCCTTTGCAGGCAACCTTGAGGCAGGCACTCCTGGACAGCACTTGACTCACTTCACTCACCTGCCCAGCCCACCTGGGCTGGGGTTAGTCCAGAAAGAAGGAGCCATTTCCCTTGGTTATGGCACCTCTTCTCCCCTGTGAGAACCAGCCCACATTGGTTTTGGCTGGCACTGACCCCATAGAAGACCCCACTACCAAAATGACAGAGAGGTGGCTTTTAATTATGTTTCAGTGGAAACCTGGCTTTTTTCCAGTGCACAGAATATGACAACTAATAATTGTACACTGGGCTTGCAAGCCAAATCGTTGTTTCATCAGAAAGACCTGCACACTATTGGAAGAAAAGTAATACAATGCTATTGTAAAGTATTTGGTTACAATCCTTTGAGATAGCACTAAAAAGCAAAAGCAAAGTGGAATCCTGTCCATTTTCATCATGCTGAACTCTGGAATAATTTTTCTCTCCTTTTTTCTTTTTTCAAGTAGGGGAGATCCTAGTAAAATGGAGATTTTCATGGAGATGCAGTGGAAGCGTAGCTCTCTGATAGCCCATTCATAATTGATACGGATGTTTGCTTGCCCACAGAAATAGCAGCAAGGGGAAGCAAGAGATGCAGACTGTGGTCAATTCCTTCAGAAGTGGAAGAAGAACCACCTTCCATTAAGTGCCAGCATTAAGAGCTCCCTGGGGATCTGGGGTTCTCAGCATTCTCTGGGCAATTTCCTCCATGACTTAAGGACATGCCAAAAGGCAAAATTCTCTTCTTCTCCCACCATATCGTTCCCCTCTTACTTCTTTGATTCCACGTGCTTTTCACAGCTATAGCTACTGACATTTGCTACTGCAGTCCATTACAGTGTAACAGCAATCTTGAGCCTCAGTAGAGACCTAAACACGGACAGTGAGAACAGGTGTCTTCCTCCTTCAGAAGCAGGGAAAGCACAGCATCTCAAGGTCATGGGCAGGTGCCTGGTAGACCCCTCCTAAAATCTGGCCCAAGGCATAAGCAAGGGAGGCAGTTTCCCAGTGTGGTACCATGGCAGGATTAACGGCCTCACTATCTGCACCAAAAGAGATATTGAACTGCCTATTTGAACTGCCCAAATGACAGGCATCAGCTATCAGGCACAGCCCTCCACCCCTGGCTCCTTCTGCTGCTGAAGAATAAAAGCTATTGAGGTGTGGAAAGAAAGGGGGGAGTCATTGCTGCTCTTAGCCCCAGCAGCAGGGACAGAACACACCACTATTTGTGTGAACTTTTCTCTGTGGATGGGCATCTACCAGATGTTTTCAGTAGCCTGAGCTGTTAGATGGGCACAAACTCACATGCATTCTGGACACCTCCTGTAATAGGTTCAAGGAAGCATAGGCTGGAGACATGCCTGTTATGCAAGGGGATAACCAGGGGTGACAGCAGGAGCTGACACAGTCAGCTCATAGCCTGCACTAATACAACAAAGAAAATACCCTGTGAGCCACCTGGAGATATAATCATCCCTCTGGAATCAAATTGGAGCAGGTCCTTGGCCTGGGTTATTTGCTGCTGCATCTGCAATACTCCACCCTCCCCCCTGTCCTGCATTGATTTATCTCCCAACTAAAGTGCTCTTTTATGTCTGCAAGGCAAATGGTTGTGTGTCTTCTTACTAGAGCAGAAAATACATTGTGTGCAGACTTTGAAGACGAGCAGTTTAAAATGGGAATCTCCCTAAGGGCTATGCTGACACAAATTGTGGCAGCAGATGCCCTTTCCTCACTTCTCCCTTTCCCCAAAGCTGCTCCAGACCCCATCATTGTTCTTCCTTTTCTCTAGTTCTGCCGAATTCCCTTCTCTGGTCTGTGTTAAGGACTCAAGTGCTTAACCCCCAGCCAGTAGACCAAGAAACACTGGACCCAGAGTATCAACCCTTGCTAGTAGACTCCATAGCTTGCCCAAAGCCAAACACTTTCTCAGCAACCACTAGAAGTTCCTTTGTACCTTGTATGTCTGCCTGCATGCACATCATCGAGTTCCACCATCTTAAGCATCTGGATGTTTGAGGTGAAAAAAAAACAAACAACAAAAACCCCACACCCTTGGATTTAAACTTTGCCCATCTAAGAAAAGCCAGATTCTTGCAGAGAAATGACCGTGATTCCCCCCCAACCTCACAAACCCAGGGTGAGGACAAGAATTCCCTGATCTCCCCAGCTTCTGCAGAAAGACAAGGTCTGTGTCACTAGAGAGTTCTGGTTCGTTTCAGCATTTTTCACTTCTCCCTACCCAAAAAAATAATTATTTTAATTCTGCTTAGTTTTATGGACATTTTCCTGGCTGTTGTGCTTATGCACTGTAATAATCCCCCAAGCACTGCTCTGCAAGTGGAATCAGTTCACACTTGGCCTAGAGGAATGCCTGACTCCCAAAGCAGGACACCTGGGTCAGGCCATGGGGATTTAGTTGTCAGCCTGACCTCCCAGGGGCATTTGTGTGTGTGAAAATCAGAGCCTGGGTTTCAGTTGTTTTCTGCACCCTTTGCATTTAATTTGGGCCTTAATGTTCTCAACCTCTCAGATGGAGAACGGGTATTAGAAATGATAACAACTAGTGAGAGCCCAGCTCACCAATTCTGAAAACCACAGTGCTGAGTTCCTGTAGGGAGCTGCCCTAGCTAAAATCTGAGCACAAATTCACACAGAAGGAAATGGTCAGAGCCGGGAATATTCTGTCAGAGACTGCAAAATCTTTCTGGGGACGCTTGCAGGAACAGAGAAAATAAGGAGGGTGAAATGGGTTTATTCCATACCTGCAGACTGCAGGGCTTGGTCCTGTAAGGCAAAGTGGGTTCTGCAGCCTGCAAGGGAGAGGGTGGAGATGGGAAGAGGACAGATGGAGGGCAAGGGTTTACTTTTGCAAGAGGGCTCTGCTGTCTGCCCAGGTGGCTATTCAAACAAAGTAAAGGCAAGTGGCCCTGTACACATGAGGGGCTCTGCAACTGCAGCTGAACATGGGGAAGATATATCACTGCAGCTATTTCAGAGGAGGCTCTCAGCAGCTGGATTCAGATCAGAAGCAAATTTTCCCATCAAAAGGGGAAATTTCTATCCTCCCTACAGCAAGAGGAAGCCTGAGCTTCTCCCTCTTCAAGGGAAAGACCATCTTTGCATATCACGCCCATACGACCTTTAGGGATTCTGCTCCACCCAGAAGCTCACATTCACTGCAGCACTACAGATACCAGACTGAGAATGAAAACTGAGATGCGTTTCTCCTCCACCAGCCCAGTGACCCCTGGGAACCACTTCTCATGGCATTATTACAAGTATGGCTTGCATTTTATGTCCTCTGCCTAGGATCAGCTGATATGTTGATAGATACTCACATGCCTGAAAGACTTCAAATATTTGTCACAAGGTAAATAAACTGGTGCAATGTAATCTAAATCAAACCTAGTGTTCTTCAGGAGTGAAGAATAAAGGAGACCTAACTGTTCAATTTGCACATTTTACCCATTTGTATAAGTTATCATCACTTCCAGAGAGATCTGATTAATTTGCCACAGATTTTGATCTGGGCAGACATAACATACTAGCCTTTTCTTTCTCATTACTTATGCTGAAGAAGAAATCTATCCAAGGCAATACTCAGCTCTGGCAAGACAGTACTTCCATGACCTCTAAGTATGAGACAAGATAGTCCCTTAGGGCACACACAGAATCCCAGGGACAGCCACTGCAGATTCAGGAGGTGTTGCTTCCCTGAAATACAGCTGGCTTGAGCACACAGCTGGGGTGCAGGCCAAGAGAAGAGGGTACCCTATTTCCTAGGGCTGCCTGCCTTTCTGCCCCTTCATGCATTTGCTGAAGTGATAGGAGTAAGGTAAAAACTTCAGGCAAGCAAGTGCTTTTGTCTGTCCACTCAGCTTCATGAAAGGGGATGGATGGCATGGTGGGAAGCAGGCTGGGGCAGCCACTCAGCTCAGCAGGTCTGATTTGGTTTAATTTACCTGCTTCAGCCACACGTTCGTTGTCATCAGCTGATTCTTTTCATCCTAGGGAAATACAGAGAGGATTGAAGTACCAAAACAGCCAGCAGAAACACACCTGAGAGAACAACTCTGTGCCGAGTAGAGCACATCCCTACAGTCCTGAGTCCCCATGGGCCCGTGCTCTTCAGTCACTGTTGGAGGAAGTAAACTGACTTTCTAGGTGCTGTTCCTGCTCTTGCTGGGAGCTCCTGAGGTTGGAAAACCAAGATCTGGCACTTCACAGCAGCCCAAAGGAATGAGGTGCCAAAAGGCAGGAAGGTAGCAGTGCTTAGCCAGCAAGTGAGGTTAGGACACACGTGGCTGTGGGCTCATAGGATAGCTCATCTCCCCACCTGCTCATCCTGGAGTGAGTTTGGGAAGACACGAGCTAAAACATTGTCCTGACTATGTAAATAAAGAACAAAATTAGAGTCTGCCTTCCATGGCACAAGGGGACGCTGCCAGGAGTTGGGGGATGCAAGGAGATTGTTGTAGGGGTACCTCTGGACCCTTAGCAAATTTCACTGTGCATTGCAGTAACGGAGGGGAAAGAGAAGGGAAACTTTCCATGTGGGCAAAATCATGGGATTGTCTGTTTGGCCTCTAGTGTCTTACTGGAGTGGTCAGGTGGGCCAAGATACAAGCTGCCTTTGGCCTGGACACTTGCTTAGTGTGAACAGTGTCCAACCGGCTCTACTCTTCTCACACATCATGTATCTGCTTTGTCATTAAATTGCACACGTAGGCAACAGGGACTGTCTGGCATGGGCTGTGATTAACACCTAATGCAATGAGGTCTTACTCCCTGAGAACAGTAGGGAAAAAAGGACCTTCAAGTTTGCTGCAACAGAAAGAAGACTTATACCCATGCTATGTGTGGGGTAGGAAGTATCAACCTATCACTAGCTCTGCATCACACTTGGCATTTCATTGCCTGGCCATCACTTCGCATTTCATGTGTCAGGAGACAAAAGCTGACAGCTACACCAGCCCTCCCAGGTGGATGTACGACTGTCTATAAAAGAAGGGATGACTTACCAGCCCCAACACAACACTTACCACATCCACAAGCTGTGATATCTTTAATCCAAAAAGGACTTTGATGGTGTCATTGGAGTTTTCTACAGGGCGGACCCATTTCTGATAGCCTTCAAATAAGTGTTTGAGGAGCGTGTCCTCGTTTTCGGCAATTGAACTGAAGGCAGCCACATCTGGAAGAGAGCAACAGACAGTGGGGGTGTGCTGGAAAGTAGACATGAAGAACAGCACAACCTGGAGAAGTGAGGCAGAGCAATGATGTGAGACAAATTTGCCTGTGGGCAGCTCTTGTCAGTAAAATCTGTAGGAATTCAGACACACAGAGTCTCAGCAGAGCCAGGACAAGGGGAGGGGAAGGCAAGACAGCCCAAGCCCAACTCACACACACACAAAAATCACCAGACCAGCACAGTAATGACTTTGTATTGGGTGTCTGTTTTCTGTGGCCTTTTTGTCTTGAGTCAGTGTACTTGCCCAGTCTCTCTTGTTTGTTATTCTTTAGGATATCCACAAGCTCAAGACATCAGGTGCTTGCTTTTGCTCTTGAGTAATAAATATCCAGCCTGATAAATGCCACTCTGAGGAAAAGTTCTGTTTTTCAGATACCTGTGGTTTACCACAGAGAGGTGGGGCCACAGGGGAAATCTGGTCACTGTGGGGCAGGCTGGGTAGCTTGCAGCTAGAAACAGCAGCAATATACTTTCAGGGCCCAGGGATTTCACTTGCACTCGGTTGGTTTCTATGGCTTCTCTGAGATAGAGGATTCCTTGCACAAGGATAGGATGGTGGGATTTCCTTGCTGGAAGCTACAGGGCCTGTAAGCCAGATCTGAGGGAATCTCATGCAGCACTTGGAAATTAATCCTCCGTCTGGAGTTAACCAGGAGATAGCAGCAAATAGCTGAGAAAGCTGAATTCTCCCCGTTGGGGATTGGATTGGGTAGGCAACAGCCTCAGTGCAGCAAAAAAGCAAAAGGAGCTCATCTGGCAGCAGGAGTAGCTGGATGATGCAGCCAGGGCCGGGTTCTGCTCACAGCTAAGCACAGACCCATCACGGTCCGTAACTGCAAGACTTGGGACTCACCCAGTCCCTGCCACCATGCTCCCCTTTCCTCTGCTACCATGGAAGGGGAAGGGTAGTTCAGACCCTCCACCCTTTCCCAAATGCCAGCCTCACCCTCCATGATGTTGAGCTCGTGACATGACCTCCACCTCTTCCCTTGAGCACCCAAGGGTGAAAAGCATCTCACCTCTCTTCAAAGGCGCCATGGAGGGAAAGGAAGCTCCTGCCGGCTGGCCCTGTGCCACAAAGGTGACAGCCAATATTGCTGTGCCAAAGTCAAAGGGAACCTCTCTGCCTGGGGCGCACCTTGTCCCTCCACTAGCCGTGCCCTGCCAGCCCCACTGTGAGCAGGACAACTGTGCCTAGATTGCCAGCCATTGGGTGCAGAAGGGGCCTGCAGGGAGAGGATTGCAGCCAAGAGAAGGTACCAGGATCAGTTGATGTGAGAGTCTGGGCAGGGTGCTCAGCTCAAGGGTTCACACGTTGTCCAGCAAACATCAGAGGTAAGGCAGCCCCCAGCAGGGTCCATGTGCCATGGGGAGACAGCAAAGAGCATCCAAGCCCAGGAGCAACTCTAGAGAGAAAACAGGAGGCAGAGGGTAACGCTCTGCCACATACATGGAGGAAAGGGCATGACCATAGACGACTATCCCTGACTCTGTCCTCTTCCCCCAGCAGTTGCTGCACATCTCCTGGGTAAGACAGGCTGTGCAGCTTCCTCTCCCATGCCAGGGTCTGTGTGAGACCATGTACAGCAGAAGGCCTGGCAGAAAGCAGTGCAGCTGAAGGACTGCCTGAAGCAAAAACCTGCTCCCACACCAGTTTCCCATTGGGCAACATTGTTCCATCCTGTGGTCTGGATTCTCTCAGGATAGCACAAGGTCCAAGCAGCACTGTCATTCCCCACTTCCAGCCACAGCAAACAAGCATTTCTCCTTGAGAAGCTGTCAACTCTGAAGCCTCATGATTGCCACTCCCAGGGTAACAATTACTTTACTGTGAGATGTTCTATAATGGGCTGTGCTTGTCTTCTGTGTTGGACATGCAGTTGTGGTGGAGTTACCAAGCCCTGGGGAAGTGGAGACCAGCCAGTCAGAAGGAGCTCTCACACTCCTTTCCACCTGCTCTGCTCCACAGCCAGGGATGGGCTAAAGTAGCTCTCACTACAATTTATAGTAGCCTCTGCAGCCACTCTGTGTCTCACTGCTTTGTCACGAGCCTTTGAGGTCTGCTAATACCAACTGGGAAGCCACAAATGCCCCTTCTGCTTGCTCCAGGGTTTATTCTC
This sequence comes from Buceros rhinoceros silvestris, assembly GCF_000710305.1. Taxonomy (NCBI): domain Eukaryota; kingdom Metazoa; phylum Chordata; class Aves; order Bucerotiformes; family Bucerotidae; genus Buceros; species Buceros rhinoceros. Next base: position 44,499 of record NW_010429979.1, read on the forward strand.
ATGCCAGGGCTAACCCTAGCTTCACCCCAGCAAATAGAGAGCAGGGTCTGGGGTCTGTCACGGGAAACTGGATTGCCTGCCCAAACATGCCAGACAGGCATTACATCAACAACCAAAGGAAGAGAAAGAACGCATTTCTCCCATCTCGCTACCCGCAACCTCAGTGGTGCAACTCCCTGGCACACAGGAGTCTCTGCAGAGACCCTGGCTTCCAGCCCTCTTGTTTTCCCTTCAGGAGGTTCATAGGGCTGCATGGTTGTTAAACACAGGAAATTTAATGGGAAAGAGACTGAACAGAAAAAAAATCCACAACCCCAAGACATGCAGGAACAAAACCATATTTGCCTTGATGTTGGAATACTTTGCTTTGGATTTCTTTGAGTATAACTCCCTGCACACATGTATGCAACCACACACCCCACGGGCACGGTGTCCATGGCTGTGCATGACCACCCTTATAGGAAAATGGTGTCATGTCATAGCCCATACCTCACATGAAGTCCTAATGCTTCAAGAGGGTATAGCAGAGAGGTGGCAAAGCTGTTTGTGAGCATGTTGATTCTCAATTGCTGGGAAGCCACAGAAAAGAGTGAAAAAGGCTTGAGAAGTCTCACAAAGAAAAAAGCCAGAAGGAACAAGACTGGTGCTCTTACAAGATAGCCTCAGTACTTGCAGGAGGATAGTTTAAAAGCAGAAGTTTTTTATAAAAAGGAAGACACAGCAAGCGGCAAAAATAGCCTAACAGTTCCTTTGATCCAGCCCCATCTGATGATTCAGTTTGTTAAAGCCATAAATAAAACACTGAACAAAGTATCACTGCCTTTGAAGAAAACAGAGTATCGGCTGTGGGACAGATGCATCCCTGAATTTACCATATAGTGCCCAGAGAAGACAAAAGTTGGGAAGCTCCACAGCAGGTTATCACATGTACTGTTTGCCATCTCCCCTCTCACGCAGGCTCCTGTTTCTCTCTGCGGTCCATGCCAGAAGCAGTTCCCCACAAGTACAGGAGTGCTGAGGCAGTGAGTCCATTAAACAAACATGCAAAGCACCCCAAGAAATACAGACAGAACACTTAGCCTTTCATCAGTTCACCTGAAGCATTTCAGTTTTCCTCCTGGTGATGAAGACTCTCCTTTAATTCCCCTCAATAGTGAGAATCAAGCTTAGGATTTTTTTGTGAACTTCTACTCAGCAACCACCCCCCCCACCCCCACCCCCAGTTATTTAAATCTTGTTGCCAACCTGACTGTAGTTGCATTTCAAAGGCAGTAGCTCATACAACCCTCTTTTGCTAGTGAAGACATTGTTAGGAAGGGGACCAATGGAACCTGTCACCTACCTTGTCCCAGCAAGCAGCAGCTAGCTGGCCATCAGAAAAAGAAATCTTGAACATCTGCAGCTTGGCTTGGAAGAAGAAATCACACTTACCTGAGCGGCTCAGACATAGCACAAAGAACACTAGGCAAAGCGTGGGCATCACGCGGCTTTTCCTTTAAATCTGATCTTCCGTTTTCATAAGCAAATCAGTCTCAGTCTAGCTTAGAAGGGTACTAAAACAATGTAGTTAAAAATCAAGGCAGACAATTGAGTCTGCAAGGAAAGGCAGCACCTTCCGAGCCTTATCTTGCTTCGTTAGGAAGCCCTGTAAATCACACTTCAGGGATTTTCAGTCAGCTGTCACAACCCATAAGCCTAAAACAGGGCTCTGGGTCCTAAACGCCCCGATTTGTTTGTGGCAGCATTTCGATGGCTATAGCCACTCTGGTCTAGGAGTAGAAGTGAGGCAAGGTTTTTAAGGAGGAGTAACGTTTTTTATTATGCTGCCAGTTACAGCCGGATTTAAAAACAGGCTGCAGATCAAACCCAAAGATAGATCATGCCTGAAGGATTGTCTGTTTGCTACAGTTCTAACAGTTGGTGTAATAAAAGAGGCAGCCTCCCTGCAGACCTAACTTAGCTTATTCATTTTTCATAATACACTTGCTGTTTCACAGCTGTAAAACAGATGTTGGGAGGAAAAAAGCAGTAGGTGAGAAAACAAGGCTGATTTCTACATTTATATCTCATCACTCATACACAAAACATCACAGACAACACTGAAACGCTTGCAACAACCCTATCTATTGACACAGCTTAACAGAGTATGTTGCCCCAGGGCCTTCTATTTAGTAACGGGAGTGATGGGGTCTTTGATTATTTAGCCAGTTCCTCTGTAGGTGTCACTCCTCCCCAGCAATGCCTGGGACAGGGCTCCTTTAGGAAGATGCCAGATATTGCTAGTGTCAAAAAGGACACGGGTTCCTCTTTTCCCATCCTTTTGCCATGCCTCTGCCATGGTAAAACAGGATATTCCCAGTTTTCTTCCCAAATGAAAGTCTCTTTGCCATCTCGCTCCAAAGAGGAGCTTTTCCCCTTGAACTTTTCAAGTTCAGGGAAGAATGGTGCAAAACTCTTTTAGTTTGCACCCAGACCTGAAAATGTTGTCTTTGATTTATTCTTTCTGGCTCTTTAACTGCTTGCTGACTTTTACAAAGGAAGCTTGCTTTTTTTTCAGCAACACCTGGGCTGATTTCTTGCAGTGGCCCAGATTCTGGTACAGTCATAAGCTATATGATTTAGATTTGCCTTATCTAAGCATCCTCACAAGCGATTGATAACTGGCAGCAGTAACTTTATCAGATTGGCCAGCTTCCTGTACTGAAGAAGATGTCGTTTCAGTGTGGTTCAAAGTTATGCTGCCGCTACAAGTAACCTTCTTGTAGTGTCCTACCACCTTACTTACTACCACCTTACTTACTACCACCTAGCCTGTCCCATCCACAGCTCTCAGGCAGGCCACCAGGAGTAGCCCAGTGGGTTTGCCTTTGCTGCTGCTGCACTACACACGGGAAATCTGCTCCTCGGCTCTGCCAGTGTTCATCTGGCCCTGCTGGAGGAGCAGCTGGTTTCATCTGCACGTTTCCTTACCCCAGCTGCAGAAAGCAACTCAAAACCAACAGTGCTAACAAGAGACTGTCTTGAATGAATTGTGTTATTATCACCAGCTGCTGTCAGTACCCAACTGCTCAGTTAACCATTAGATCCAAACCAGGCAAAAGCACATGGCTTATCGAGGTGCACAGCAAGGATTCTTTTTTCATGCTGGCATCAAGAGAACAGTGGATGTTTGACATGAGTTGTGTGGACAGACAACACCACAATCTGCCATAAAATTGAGCTTGTACTAAACACAAATAACCTGCTCTATGCAAATTTTTCTGCAACAAAGTTACCCCTGGAAAATGTTCTGGGCAGACTATCCCCTGCTTTCCACCATGTTTCTGGTCCTGTACAGGTCTCAGCACCCTTAGGCATCATCCATCACCTTTACTGAACCACAGCTTCGTGACTGCAAGACCCAGCCTTTTTCCACTGACACTTCTGATCATAATTACTGACTGAGATCACGTCCAGGTATTGCTCTGTTGTACAATGCTATATCACAGACTAGGGAGAAACTTGTTTTCATAAGAGTTTAGCTTGCTACTTGAAGTAATGAAGTTAATCTATTAGCTAGCTAGCTAGGTTTTTGTTATTACGTGGTGGTTGGAGGGAAATATAATGTATGCTCACTTTTCCGTCACCTCCACCCACTGCCTAGGTTGTGACAAGAGGTAAAGACCTATCTTGCCTCGACTTTGGCTTCCAGATTTATCTGGCAACCAGAGGAGGGTATTGGAGAAATAAATTCTGTTTCCTTGCTGAAAATGCTTTCTTTTTACATGTCTTTGTTCAGCCATGCTCTCCAACATTTTGGGAAGGGAGGTATACATGATACTCCATTTTATCAACTGCATTTTATCAGCTAGGCCATGAAGCATGGGCAGCATCACCCTTAGACGGCAAAGGAATTCCTGGGTAAATCTTGAATCTTCTCAGCTGAGAACCTGCCTTTGCTTTTCCACAGCTTTCATGGGATTTGTAATTGCCATAAGGCTGTGATTCCAGGCTGCAAAGAGTCAAGAGCTGCCTGGGCACGAAAAACACTGGGACTGGGCTTCACTCTCTGGGTAGCATAAACTCCTGGGAGGGAAAGAAAAAAAATAAAAAGATAAACACACCTCAAAGCACAGGAACATCAGTCTGCACCCTTGACGTTAATATTAGAAGCAAATGAAAACTTCAGGTTATGATAGAGAGAGCTAAGCCACATACCCAAAGACATCATGAAGCCAAGCATGGAAAACACACTTTCCAGGAAGAGGCAGCAGCGCTGGCTGGTGACCAGAGGGTGGGGAACTTGGACTGAAGGGAGAAGGAAGGTGGAGAGGAATAATGTGGATGAGAGATGCTGCAATCCAGAACTGAGCGGCCCCATTTCCAGAACTAAGAGCTGGAGAGCGTGTTGCAGCACTGCCAGGGTTGTTAATTGCAGGAAGCAGAAAAGAGGCTGCAGAGGCAAGGCTGTTGCAGCAGCTGTGGTGCAGCAGGCTCCTTAAAGGTGGATGTGCCTGCTCCCTCCCCAAACTATGTCATCCTCCCTGGTCCCTGGAGCTGATACACCAGGAGTCAAGGGAAGCATGCCTGGGATGCCAGTATTTGGGTTGAAGCCATGCTCCCTAGAGCTCTCAAGGGACAACTGAGTCACCTTTGTGCTATCTCTCACCACACAGGGAGCCAGCAGGTAAACGCCAGCCCCAGACAGGTGAGGGACAGTTTCTGGACCAAAAGTCAGGTGGGAAAGGGCAGCGTTCCCATAGCTTCATCTTTGCCCTGGTGTTTCACTTTCGATCCTCTCTGCTCTCGGTTCTCACCACCAGCAGACGCTTCTCCCCAACAGCAGCTTCCTAACACATGCATTTTCTCCAGGCGGGGGATGTTTTTAGCCCAGCTTAACAGCAATTTTTGCAGCACTAGGCATTTCCACGTTCCAGAGGGCACACAGTTTGCAACCAGCCAGCCATCTGCCCATACAACCTTTTGAAGTGTCTCTGCTCTCCTTCAGCTCCCTGTCCGCCTCAGGCACCCTCCTGCTGTCACTTCTCTTGGCTTGTTTACAGGCCCCTCCAAGCACAACCCCATTCAGTCTCTCCCTTCTGCTGTTCAACTTCCATCCTGTCCTCCTACTCCATGCACCCTTTCGCCACGGGGAGTTGCACGGCATCACGCCGTCCCTCATCTCTCCCGCGGTGTCCCAGCACAGTCGCCACTTTCCTCCTCTTTTTTTCTCCTTCTCTCAAGCCGAAAGACTCTCAAGTCTTCTCTTCGTCCCGTTCCCTTTCTGCCCTTTCCGTCTCGGCGGAGGTCGGTCTCCTCCCCTCTGTCCCGCGCTGCTGCAGCGCCGCTCCCTGGCAGGACTCGGGCACTGCAGGCACCGCGGTCGCCGGAGTGCCCAGAGCCGTCTCACGTTGTAGTCTGTCGATATGACTGGTCCATCGGACTTGTTTGGGCTACGATGCAGATTACAAGCTTTATTTGGGAGCCCAGCTTAACGCGTTTGGAAAACCCGCACTCTGAATGATGTATCTGTAGCTGGAACTCTGCTTAGTGTTAATTTAAAATATGTAAGAATTTTGCACTTGTGCATGCACCTGCATGTGGAACCATTTACAGCTTGCCTCGTGAGATTTAACCTTTTTCACATAGTGGGCAGGGGGAAAAAGCTCTTTGCGTCAGCTAGGGAACAAGCAGCCTCTTGGCACAGCAAGCTGCGAAAGGGCTCACAGGAACCCTTGATGGAGGCTGCCAGACCTTAACTCATTTTCAAGCCCTGGGTTTCTTTGATGCCTTCCTACCATGATGAGCTCCTTCCCAGCCTCGTTCCAATTTCCACATTATATTTATATGAATGCAGACCTGAGACAGCTTTGAGTCCTTATGCCTTGGGACAGCGTACAGTCCATGCAACTGCCCACTGATCATATCCCTGTAAAAAAACACTTCACTGCTCAGTTTGGACTGGAAACATGCAGGGAGATAGACTTTTTGGAGGTGCACAGGTTCTTCACCACTGTACGCACATTAATATTTCTTGTAGATGGTACACTGCCCTCTGCATCAGACCCTTAGTTTTCCTTTTTCAGTTCTAACTTCAGAGTGAGGTCTTGTTGAGGACGTGGCACTGTGTCTTGGAGCATCATGGTCAGCTACCACATTTTGGTGGTACTAGCTAGATTTGCAATATGGTAATTTTCACAACTGTTTGGTCTGAACTGGTAACTGTAAATGAAGATCTGGTTCAGCTCTGCTATTTTCTCAGCTTGTCCTTCCCTTTTATCAAGCTCATCTCTGCTTCGATAAACACATCTCACAGCCCAAATTTTATCTGCAGATAAAAAATTGCAGCCCAAATTTTATCATGGACTTGCTGTTCAGATGCCAAGACCTGAAAGACTTCAGGAGTAAGCAAACTATTAGCAAGGACCAAGACTTTGCAGGGTGCAAGAGAAAACTCTGTTTTGAATGCAGCTGCTCTGGGAATGACAGAAGCTCCTGGCTGATGACTCTCATTTTCAGTGGTTAACACTTGGTGCCTGGGGGCCTTTATCCCAACACGTGCAGTGTTCCATGACAAGAAGGAGTGCCATTGTCCTCTTTTATGCTCTCTTCTTCCAATTCAATACAGCCTTTTTATCTTGAATTCAACCGTAAACCCAAAGGAAAAGTCCTGCCATGTCCTATGGCCTTGATAAGCTGCCTGAAACCTGGAGGCAGCTTTCTTCATTTCATGCACTTTTCTTTAGGAGTGATAGCCCTGCCACACAGCCTGAGTGGTAGTAGCTGACCAGCTTTCTTTTTGGAGCCACTGTATCTGACATGGGAGTATGGGAGACTCTCTCAGAGATAGCATAACCAAATCAAATGGTTTGCCAGAAACCGGATGAGCTCCACAAGGTCTGTTCCTGCCAGCATTTTAGGACATTTGCTCTTTATAAGCTTTTCCTTAGTTAGCAGAGATGGTCGCTTTTGTAGATCCACATCATCCACACATGACTAACAAGGTTTCTTTTTAAGTTTAGAAATATGTCTTGACCGAGATAATAAATGTCTATTGTCCTAAATATGAACATGTAGCAAACTTGTTAGGAATGCTTGGAGGCATGTTCTTTAGTCTCTTTCTTCATTACTGGATGTTGTTCTGCTGCTTGTGTCATTTTTCATGTTGTTTCAATAAAAAGAAATGCAGTTGCTGTTGTGCATTTTCCTCTGCTGCTCTTTGCCTCTTGCTACTTGCTTGGATTACAGAAGAGCAGTTATTTCCATAGTTAACAAGATCTCCATCCTGTGCATTTTCAGCATGTGTGATATGACTTGCATTCCTTTCGAAAAATGTTATATATTATATACTCATATCTGCAAGTAGACAATAGCCTTATCAGATTGTGCTTCATATACACAACCCTCATACTTGATATTTTCTACATCGTGAGTTGTTCTATCTTTTTTTTAAAGCTATTGTTTTTACAGAAAGTGCAGCATCACCAATTGTACCAGTCATATTCAGCCACCCAAAACTGAGAGGCTGAGAAACATAGCTCCTCAACTGCCACTGGCACTGAACTACGGGACAGATGCCTGTGCCTTCATCTAGAGCTTTCAGAAATAAATCGGGAGAGGAGAGGAAAAAAAACTACACCAAAACCAAACAAGTGCTAAATCCTCACTTGGGTGCCAAGGTGGCCACTCTCTCCTTGATTCAGACTTGTTCTGGCCTTCACCTTGAGGGTTCTTTGGAAACTTTTCCTTGCCAACCATTCATTGTCAGCATGCCTTGTCACACCTTATATGTCCTCCTTCTCAAAACCAGAGCTAGAAATCTTTAAAGGCTCTCTGTTTGGTTGACAGTCTGAGTGCAGTATGGCCACTGCATTCAGGTACTGCTTTGCTGATATTTTATATGCATGGTTTTCTAGGTGCCTACCAAATAAGATGCTGCAGTCCTGCAAAGGGAAATCAAGCCTGCTCTGCTTAGAAATGCTCCATCTCCAAATTGAGGCTGAATATGCTTTACTCAGGAGCTGCTGTCAATGCCAAGCATCTTCAGCCACCCAGCATCCAGGCTGTTTAGGCCTCCTGTGAGCAAGACCCCTGATATTTGAGACGCAACCATCTTCTGCATGATATCAAATGGTTGCCACTCTTGCCCAGGAAGAAGGAGGTCTGGACCCTGGGCTGGATCCAGCCTGGGCTGGACTGAGGAAGTTGTGACATGCCAAGAGCAAAGACACCCCACTCAGCTACCTTACAGTCAAGAATTTTACAAAGTGGGAATTTTAACATAGCTGTCAGGACACTCATTTGAAACAAGCAGCTCCTATAAAGTGCATGCATTCTACTTTGGATCATCTACTTTGGATCATCTACTTTGGATCATCCCTGGTTAAAAACCAGAAAGTGCTCTGGCAGCTGCCAGACAGCAGACCAGACCTCACCTCTGTCACAGTAGTCACCCTAAGCAACATCTTAAAGCCAACTTCTCCATGGTAAAATGGTAGTGAGGGAGTTTGCAAGAGGTTCTTCATTTAATACCTCCCACTAACTCACGTCTCTCTTAACTTTGAGGCAACATATTTTTATAACAGAAGCGATGTGAAGGTAATGTTAGCTAACAAAATGTCCTGTGATTATTTGGTGGCATAAGTAACTGATGGATGTATCTTGAAACAGTGTAAGATCATTGAATAGTTTAAAGTTTTAGAACAGCAAACTGAGAGATTTTGAGACCCATAAAGCTATCTCTGCTGGATGGCGTCTTTGATACCTGTCATTTCCCTTGCTTCTGACAAGCCAGAGAAACTGAATATGAACCCCAAAGATTTACAGCTTCATGTCCCTAGAGAGTGTAATTGACGTTGCTTATAAAAACATGTGAAAACTAGATTTGCCTTTTCTGCCATGCTAGAATATCCTATTTCCCATAACAGTTTTAATAGTCTGTGCTTAGTCCAAGAATTAACCTAAGTAAAGGTATTTAGGTAACTTCATCTAATAGCAAACAAAGGCTGGGTTGGAATAGTTCCCAGAACTGAGTCCAACAGTTTGTGTGTATCAGTAGGACACACACATGGGACCACAGCCAAAATGCTCTACAAACTAGTCATGTGGCACAGGGGTACTGGGCCTGGGAAGAGGTCCGGCTCTCCAAAGGAAGACTGATAAGCTCAGGACCAGGTACCCTGGCAGGTCAGTGGACAACAGGAGAAAGTGCCAGGGGTCAACTGGCCATAGTTCTTGTAGAGCTTGCAGAACAGTTATCATCCCCATTAAACCCCACAAAGGCTGAAGAAGGCCTTTTAACTGCCTCAGGCCGTAACGAAACAAACTGGGCTGCTGTGATCCTGCTCGATGTTATCACCCTTACTTGTCCTCACTAGGGCAACTCCTCACATTCAGTTCCAATGCAACACGCCTGCCTCAAACGACACTTCAGTCAGCCAACAGACTGGTTTCAAACAGTTTACAATGTTTTGAGGCCCTCAAAACACTAACCCAGAGAGAATAATGCATTAAGTCTGGATGCATATATAATCAGCAAAATCAAAAAGAGAAAAAAACAAAAGACTGCAGGAACTCTTCAGAGTTTAATTCCTCTACAGGTAATGGATATAGCTGTTTGGCTAGGAATGCTATCCTTATTCACTCAGGTAAATAACCATCTGTGATTGCAGCTGGATTTTATCTTACAGTCATCTTCTCTGAACCCGCTCCAGCACCTCAACATCCTTCCTGAAATGAGGAGCCCAAAACTGAACACAATATTCAAGGTGCGGTCTCACCAGTGCTAAATACAGGGGGACAATCACTGCCCTGCTCCTGCTGGCCACACCGTTGTGTGAGTCATCTCACAACAGCACAGCATGTTGTCACACTGCTGTGGAGCCCATTGTGACATCATGGGTGAACAGCAGCTGAAGCCATGTATGGCTTCATGACTTTGTTGCCAAAGAATGATGCTGCTTATTTTTGCCTGAAACAATGACGCTTCCTCAGTGCCCCCAAGCACAGACAAGACTTTCACTGTTGATTTATGTGGGAGGAAAGTTATGCCAGTGGTGAAGACATTGCTCAGAAAGTTCTCAGCTCCCCTGAGAATCACTGAGCTCACTTTCATACTTCATATATTGTCTTATGTATAGGAATCAAGAGACAAGCAGGAAAAAAACTTGTAAGCACAGAGAGTAAAACCCATTGAAATAATAAACAAGCCTCCTTTTCCCTCAGGCCAAACTCATCCATTAACCCAAAGCATCCTTCAGCTGAGATGCGCTTTTCATTCCAGTGCTGTTATCAACAGTGGTTTTGCACCTGTGGCACATTTTATAGTACGAAACAGTACAAACTAGTCCACAATAAAAGGTTACTCTCCAATGTTCCAAATAGCACAACACTCAGTGGCTGACAACCTCTATAACTGAGGAGATCAGTGTCTCATTATCACGTATAAAAGATCAGAAAAGGCAAATGTGGTAAGAAACAGATGTTTAAATTCTGAAAGTACTAATAGAAAAGATCAAATGAATCTTTGGTAAGAGAGAAAAACAATGCTGTAAAGGAACATGGCAAGGCACGCAAGAAAAAGTCAGAGCAAATGAGATAATGTTCAAGATTACAAAAGATTTCTAGGAGGAAGAAAATTCTTCTGCAGTCATGTCTTATCACAGAGATGATGGGTTCCGTAGACAGCATGCTCACAGGGTTTTGTGGTGATCGTACTCTGAAAAACAAGCAAGGACAATGTAATTTATGGCATGTGTAAGCTTACAATCTTTTCTGTGAGTGAAGGAGTAAAAGGTGTTGAAGGAGGCTCATTTCTGATTTGCCGTAACAATCCAGTCTGTCAAGCAGCATTAGGAACTACACAAGAAAGAATAATTTGCAGATATTACTTTAATTGAATTACATCTTATCAGTGGAGTTATATACATGCCAATTACCTGGCAGCTATTAAGTGGGTATATTATGAAGCAAAAACTCTAAGTCATAGCAAACTTAGACAGTCCAAGAGGTCATCATGGCTTGGCTTCACGAACGAAGATCTGGGAAGGGCTTTTCCCACGCTCACTGCAGGCGATGAGTGCACCCTTCGGGCCTGCGCGGTGGATTTTTTAGGTGAGGCGCAGCGTGCGCAGAACTGGCTCCACCCTTTACACCTGAGGTTCATCTGCCAGGGCCTGGCGAGCTTGGACGGTGACAGCGAAGTCCTCGGGTCGTAGGTTTGTTTAGAGTATCCTTCTCTTAGATGATGGATGCCTTACAAGGCTAAACGAGCTCCACTAGCCTTCGGGCAACCATCCTAGGAGAAGAACAACTCTAATTCCAAACCAAGAGGTAAATGTCAATTATTGACGGCAAAATAGGTATCAACAGAGTGATACTGTTAGATTAATTATAATGTCACCATAAGCTTGCTTGAACATTTGAGTGTAAAATATAGTACTTTTTTTTTCAGTTGTATGAGTAGTTACCACCAGGAAATCTGATTTTGTCAGCTGATGACAGTGTCAAAGAAAGGTAACTCCAAGGATACTGTCATTGTGGTTTGTGTGCATATATAATTTAAATAGATTACTTCCAGATAACTAGAGTTCCTCGAGTTATAGTCACATGCACATTCACTTGGGGTGACAGACGTGTTTTCTACTACAAACAGTCATGCTGTAGTACCTGTAGTGCCGAACCCACCCAGTTCCTCACTATGCTGGACTCATAAATAAACTCTATACAATTTCAGTCCCCTGTCATTCAGAGGAAAAAAAAAATAATAAAAAGTTTTTCCTCTCTGGACTCAGAGAGAGAGAAACGAAGGTAAGAATTGAATGTACATATAGACTATAGAATTTGAGGTTATTGATAAACACATTCTTTTTCAGTCCTTGGACATAACACCACAAATATTCATTCATCTGGCAGTGACTCCTGGAGTCCCTCGGATAAACAACAACCACAAAATCACTTGATAAAACATCCTATCAGCTCAGGACACCTATGAGACAAGACTGTGTGTGTAGATCAAGCTTAAAACATCAGAAATGGAAAAATATATCAGCTCTGTGGCCTGAGTTCACATGGCATGTGCTCTAGCGAGAGCAGAAGACTCCACATTGGTATCTTACAGCCAGCTTGGGAACAACTTTCCATTTAGGTTTTCTTTGTATGCCAGTGCCATTCTCTGGACCCAACGACACCAGCTCAGTGAACTGATGAATGAAGAGTCTGATCCTATCAGTACAAGATAAGAAGAAAAGGAAAAAAAACCAGGAACTCCTGACTGAGTGGGTATCCTTAAGCTTCCTTCTCTGCAGAGCCAGTTGCTATGGTTATTATCCTAAACCTGAAGGTGCGGGTGGAAACCCAGGGATTTCTTAAACCCAGAATAAGATTCCTCTTTCTTAACATAAAAGAAGTGCAACCCTTGAAAATTCCTTCCTTTCTGATCCATGGGTCCAGATTGTAAAGCACCTGAAGGCAAAAAAGTTCATTTCTTTCTGCAAAAGACATGTGCGAGGACACTCCTGAAGGGAGATGGCGTGGGGATGTGTGACTGACACCTGCAACACAAGAAGACCCAGAGGACATGGGCAAGAATGATGAGCTCAAGGAAGAATGTAAGGAATAATGACGAATTGACATAAAGCAAACTGAAATGAACATGAGGGGGGCTGGATGGTAACTTTTGTTTTAGGTATACAGCTGTACCACTCAGTCATCAGATTGCATAAACAGCCTTCCCTGAAATAATTATTTGAGAATAATGTTTTCCTGAGATAGCCAGACCAGTCTGTATGTGACTCAGACCAATATAAAGTATAAAACCTGAAAAACTCACAAAATGGGCTTGGAAAAGGGCAGCTGGCTTGAGCTGAGTTTAACCCATGTACTTCCCAACAACTGGGAACACACAGTGTCATGAGAGTGAGCATTTGGATACCAGTAACAGGAGTTTGTACAGTACATTTGTATTGTATTTCTGCTGTGTACCGCAATTGCTGCGCTGTGCTTGTGCTGCGATTTCAGCATATTGCTGTATCACTCTGCTCTGAGAACCTGGTTAGAGAGGATTGGACTCTGGCTGGAAGCTAGTAAATGAGCCCAAGACAAAAGAATAAGCCTTTATAGAAGGGAAAGCTTTATCTTTTTTCTGGACTACCTGTCCCATGTCACTGAATTGAAGGAGGAAATCATATGTCTTTCACAGACTCAAATACTGAAGTCAGTTCATCTACAGGTGACTAGTGTGGCCATAAACCCTGAACCTTTAATAGTCATATCAGGTGGAACCTGAAAGGAAATGAGAAGCCAGCCTGATTTGATCGAGTTTTCCCTGAGTTTAAACAAATACACAAAAATCCAAACAAATAGCTTCATGATATTCTCCACACTCTTCCCTAATAAAAAGACCTTTTAACAGACCACTAGGACCAATTAAAACACAGAGGACAATTGGTTTTTCAGAGGTTCCCATAACATGTGAGCTCAGGCTTTAGAATCCCTTTTCCTTTTATAATGGAAGGAAGCAGCTACAGGAGGATCACCAGATCGTTTTGCATGACAGACAATAAAAGGCTTGATACTTATGAACTAATAGTGTCGGGACTGAGGAGAGATTTAATTATCACAATGTTTTAATTATGACAAGGTAATATATCTATTCTCAAGAGAGGTTCTTGAAAACTTCCTTCTGAGTAACTGATTCAAGTGTTTTCTTGGACTTAAGAATATTTAAGATCACTTTCTTTTGGGACCTGTTTGGGACCTGTTTCAGTGGATTAAACAAAAACTTTGTAACACACTTTTTCTGCACACTTCTAAACTCCTTCAGTCTGTATGACACTGTAAGGCCTTCTGCCCAATTTGCACAACAAAATGCTGAAGTTGCATCAAAAGTTCTCTGTAAGGAGATAGAATTTCCATTGAAAGCATTGAATAGGCACAAAGAAATCTGTATTAGCAACTATTGTCATCATCATATTTTTGAATCATGTATGCTATTTTGCTCTTTCTAGTTTATTAATAAATCATTATCATGGCTCAAGTAGGGCAGATAACCTGCTGTGCTTGAACCAGCAGGAGTTAAAGACCTGAACTTGCAGTCATGACAGACTGTAAGCTTCAACGTGCTTTGGCAGATAGTGTTTTGGTTGTTAGACAACAGCTCAAAACAGCCCATTCTACCCTGTCAAAGGCACCTGATGAAGGTGTAAGCTGACAGGAAACAGATAAGCCTATAAACCAAAACCTAAAACAGATCTTAGGAAAAAAGCAATGCAAAGGAGCAACTAGGAATAACTGCCTAGTTCCAGAGAAACATTAATAGAAAAAGTCTCTTGATATGGACCTAGAAACTGTTGTGGTTCTAGTTTTACCCAAGCAATACTTTACTTTCCTTCTTCCTACATTCAAACTAGAATTTGCTTTGCACTTTTTTCAGCTGCAAGAGAACTCCTTCCAAATCCACGCAGGGCACCTGTATCCTAAACCCTATATAGAGCTGAAGGGAAATGAAATCTCAGCAAGACAGAAGTTTTCTTGGAAATCTGTTCCATTAATTTGCTGTCACAGTTGTAAAGACCACAGTACTAACAGCTTAGACAAGACAGCAACTGGAAGCAGAGGAGAAAAAAGGGCAGTGACAAAGTACTCAGTGTGACAGGCAGTAATTGAACTATTTACCTATTAATTTTTCCCCATAAAACAACTCTGGGTTTGAAATCTTCCAGTTAGACAGGTAAATCTAATACTTTGCAGAGGGGAAAAACAGTAAACACTACATACTGGTCAGATACAGTAACATAGCAAAAGGGAAAGTCAGGCAGCAGGGGCAAGTAAGCCAACACTTCTCATTTTAGAAGCAGCTGTAGTTTTGGTCTGTTGAAGCATCAACCCATTTCAAAACAAATCTCTCTGTCCATTTAAAGATGGAGCATTTTTGCCGATTTTGCTACTTTCTAACTTCCTTGGATTCATCATCATCATCATCATCATCATGGCTTGGCTTCGCAGACGCAGATTTGGGAAGGGCTTTACCCATGCTTACTGCAAGCGCGCTGATGGCTGGAAAGGCCAATGCGCATTACTTGCTTTATAAAATAGGCTTCAGTGAAGCGCAGTTACATGCATTTAAACAAATGCCAGCTACTTCATGTGCAGCTGGACATCCCCATGCCATTCCACATTCCCACCTCTGATTTAACTCCCAATCACTTTTTTCAGATGTCCGCAAAATTACTGCTACATGCAAGTACCACCTGCAGCCAATAAAACCAGTAAGTGACGCAGCCTTTTTTTACAGTTGGTGCCTGTGAATGTAACAGATTCCACTTTAGAAAAAGAGGAAATTTTAAGTAATGCTTGGGGAACATACTGTGCTTATTATTTTGGCATGAAAAGTTAAACTTTCTTTCCTAGCCTGGCTGGTAGCAGATAGCCTTCATCTTCTCTTTCTGCATTGCTATCAATCAGAGATATTGTAGTATAGTGTGGGGTAAGGTTCAGTACAGGAAAAGTCAACTGTAGAAAGGTAATCAATTGTTTCCTTACTACCCTTTTCTCCCCCGTTTCAGAGCTCTGATACCGATAGCCCTCATGAGCCTAGCAGAGTCCACACCTAGACATAACACCACTGCATCAGGAGTTAGTGAGGGGTTTCTTTAAAGCGGAAACAAAAAACCAAACAAACTACAACAAAATAAAACCCACAAAAAACAACGCTGCCCCAGGAGAAATTCAAGCTTATTGTCAGGATGGACTGCATCTCTTCTTAAAAAAAGTACTTTGATAAGAGGAAAGGAAGCATCAGCAATTGGGCAGCAGCACCCTCTTCAACTTGCTACAACTGAAACAAGAAATAATCACGCCTCTCAATGGAAGGAACATTTACTTGAGTCAGCCATTTAAGCAACTTCTCCAACATGAAAAGCTGAGACACACAAGAACTCTACACATCAGCCATCTATGAGTGTGCCTTAAAAATTTACCTAGCTGACTTATTTTTGCTGGGCTGCTTTTCTGCGGGGTCATGAAGCTAAAACACCTGAAGGAATCGCCCAACAAGCATAGCAGGCAGAGCATAAGCTGGAGGGAGGATAGGGATCTTTGTCCAGAGTGGAAGGAAACAGTGCTGAACATGAAAGAGTAAGAAGTTACTCTTATATTTTCAGAAGCAGCTGACATAATGCCACAGCTTATTGCAGCTGGAGGAGAGGACAGAGGACTTAACTGCACCTCATGCCCCGCTCCTGGGCCCTGCCTTTTTCTTGTATCAGATCTGATCCTGTTGGTCTTCCTCTGCCTTTCCACTACAAGTCGAACCTGCTGCTTTAGCGAGCTGAATTGCCCTACAGAACTGATGCAAATAAGGGTGGTAATGGGAGTGCCCAGCCAAATTGCAGGGTGAAGAGGGGGGTAGCAGAAGCAACCCAAACACAGGACCACGGTACAGCAAGCCACTGTGTATCAGGAAGTCAAACTTTAAATTCCTGAAGAAGAGGGTATTTTGAAGAGAAAACAGAAACAATCTGCCATCTGGCAACACATGCCAACAGTATATCAACAGTCGTTTAAAGGTCTTTTCCTTGTCACTTTGTGAACTTGAGCGTTTACAAGTTTATTTTAAGTATAAAGTGTAACAGCAACAACACTCAGAATCACTGTGAGAAAAACCCAGCAACCAAATCAGGGAACTACTTTAGAAAAAAGATACAGAATGTCAACCTAGTTTTGGCAAGTCCTGGGAAAAGAGGAGAGAGACCAGTTAAAAATCTAACACACCATTTACTTTTTTATTTTTAATCAAGTATAATCAATGTACACGAAAGGATGTATCAGCATTTTTGTTCATCTTAAGTGTATGAAATGGTAGGAAAAGCAGATACATGGCATGAGTGAGGTCAGAAATATGAAGACTGGTTCGAAACATTTCAAAATGTCATGCTAAGAGGATATTAAGGAAAGCTTTTAAAGCCATCAGGACCAGGGCTTTATTAATATCAGAGCTAGAATCCACACTACACATAAGTTTGACAGGACTGAGAAAAATAATTTTCCTCATGTCTAACATATCCAGGAAGTCCAGTTGTGAAGGCTACAGTAGGGTTAGCATGATGCCATTTTCTCTGATTTTAAATGAGTTCAGTGACCAAACAAATTAGTAAGTGCAAACTGCTGCACTACTTTCTCATGCTAAAATCATTTTTAGAAAGAGTCTTAATAAGGCTGAAAGAGAGGCAGCAGCATTTGAGATATTAAAAACCAGTCTAGCACCAAGCAACTCCCAAAGTCTAATTCCATTTGGGGAGCAGAAGAAAAACAAAACAAAACAAAAAATGAACAAACAAACAAAAGCAAGCAAACAAGAAAATCACAGTATACTGCAATGAAAGTCACAAATGCCTGACACCCTGTATAAGTAAAAAAACTTCATTTCCTGAAGCTACGCATGGTTGAGATGTGAGTTACGACCAACAATTTCAAAGACAAGGCCAACATCCCACCCATTACAGTGTGTATGGGAACATCAGGCTCCAACATACTGGAGACTGCATATTACCGTGATGCTTAAACAGTACACTGCCTTCTCGACACTGCCAGCTGCCCAGTAACAAATACGTTCAGTGCAGCACCGCATTTCAGGGGTATTTTTAAGTGCCCTCAAAACAAAGGCCTCTCTACAGCTCTCATCAGCTATGCTAAAGAGTTCTCCTCATCTCCCTCATAACAGACACGTGCTGAAAGGGTATTCCAAGAGGAGGGGTTCATTTATAAACCGTGCCAAAAAGATCCAGGAGTTAGACTTTTTGCAGTGCTTTGAAGGCATAGCAAACTGTCCTGGTTTGAGCTAAAACGTCCTTGTTTTGGGAAATGGACAAATAGAATTATTCCATGCAGTACAATAATTCCGCATTTAATTGGTTAAGGGAGTCAGGTGGAACGTTACATTGGAAGCCTTTAAAAGGCAGCAGGCAGGAGGAGTGGCTCTCTCTTTGGCTTCTGGACTTTCACGGAGAGGGCTCCCACGGATCTGCTCTGCCAAGGGACCAGGC
Organism: Buceros rhinoceros silvestris; assembly: GCF_000710305.1. Classification (NCBI taxonomy): domain Eukaryota; kingdom Metazoa; phylum Chordata; class Aves; order Bucerotiformes; family Bucerotidae; genus Buceros; species Buceros rhinoceros. The sequence continues at coordinate 62,519 of NW_010429979.1, forward strand.
CAAGACCAGGCCTGCTAGGCCCAACTAGGCCCGACCTGCAGATCGGCCAGGCCTGAAACCGGAAGACTGCAGACTCTGAACTGTTCTGCCGTGGGTCCTGTCCCGTCTGAACCGCGTGAGAATATCCGGACTTCAACTCTCTTTTGTGCCGGGAGCCTTCCTGAGTTTCTCCGCAGTCCTTCCTGCTGCGCGCAGGGTTCCTCCCCCCACCCCCCCCTCCCCGTCCCGCTGCGAGAAGAACTCTGCTCCCCACCGGGACAGCAGAGCTGCAAGGTCTCCCACTCTTATCTCGCTGTTGGCTGCCTGCCAAAGACCCGACTGCCTGCTGA
>NW_010429979.1:62990-68123 GCF_000710305.1 Buceros rhinoceros silvestris
ACTGACCTGGAAAAGAAAAGCTTGTGTAAACCTTCTCTTCTTCGGTTTTTTTCCCTTTTTCTCGGTTTGTGCCTATATATATGTAACAGTATATAGTTGGGTAGTTTTATTGTTTATTAGAAGTTTGTTTCAGTTTTCCGAACATAGACTGAGGTGTGAATTTCTTCTTTTCTCCCCTAAACTCTTTCTGTCTTTAACAAGACAGAGGAGAATCGTTAAGGAAATTCCAGGGGTTATTTGCCTCGGCCCTTAACACAAACTGAGGTTGGAAGCTTTCCCTGGCTAAAATGTGTGTCTTGCCTGTCTTCCTGCAGCACTTGCAAGTGTCCTCAGCTGGCCTATCTCCGCTCCTCCTGAAATCAATGATTACTTCCTGGGGATCACCAAAGCCAAGATTAAATTCCTTGACAAAGTTTTGCACTAAGTGTACAATAACTTCAACTGCACTCTTAGTCCGACTCAGCTCCCTATTCCCTGTAAGCCTAACAAAGCCATTGTTATAAAAAAAGAAAAAAATGCCAAATTTTAAATGTATTCAAACTTGCACCCCTTCCTTCTGTAAAGCAATTCAGATTTTGTAAACTAAATGCATATTCTAATTCTGAGATGCTTGCATTTTCAATACATTAAAAGTGTATCGAACTGAAATGACGGTGAAGAAAAAAATGTGATCTCATTTATATGACTTACTGACTTAATGACTGTTTTAGTACTCTGGACAGTCTTACATACAGAATTAGAGAGCATTTAGTTTTTAAACTAAATTTCTTGGCCTAGCAAATTCAAAACTGACGTTCAGGACTTCTAGGCAGGTACTTCCACAACTTCAAAATAGTCATTGGGAAGAACTACGTAGCCTTTTCCTGCCAATATGTCTTTTTCTTTCTGAAACTGTACGATCTCTCTCAGTTTTTCAATTTGTCTTTCCTGACGCCGGCATCGCTGTTGAGCTGTCTTAAGCTTCTTCCGCAGTTTTTCAACTTGTTCCTCCAGCTGCTGAATTCTTTTTCGCTGATGAACTGTATCCTCCACGGTATAGTTGTGATCACAAAAAACAGCAAGATTGCTAGGGGTCTGCAGAGGAGGCATCAATAATCCAATACTTGGATCTACAAATCTGGCATCTATTTGAGACAAATGAAAAGAAGGAGTAGATGGTGATGGCAATAGTACTGGAGCTGCTGCTGCTGCTGCTCGTGGCGGTGGAGGAGTCTGTAGTGGATCTTCTGGCTGTTCTGCAAATTCTTCAGGCTACAAACAAGAAAAACATGTACATTTTCATGCTTAACATTGTTTACAACACAATCCCCTTAGTAGGGGGATTGAACAGAACAGCATAGAAAAACAGGACTAAAATTAATTAAATAAATTTCAAAGCCTACATTTACAAAATTGACCAATAGTTCTGGGGTTGTTTGATTTGGCTTCTTAACTGGTGATACTTTAAAGCCGCTTCATTTTCAAGGCTCTTTGAAACTTAAGTTCTTGAAGTCTCAAATAAATCATTAACTGAAGAACACAGCAATTACTCTCACTTGAAGACTTAGGTCAAGTATGTATTCACAGTTAGCTAAGAAGCAAGAATGCAAGGCTGCAGTTTCATAAAACAGAGTTTAGCTGTCCTAATAACTCCATACTATCATTCCTTACCCTTCTGACCCTCCTTTCTGCTGCACCTTACCATTATAAACTTCGAACCTATCAGCTAACATAATAAAAACCACCGCAGAAGTGGATAGTCTTCTGCTGAGATAGAATAAGGGTTGCCTCCTGAGGGGGCTGATAAACTGGCAGAGCAGAAAGGTAGACATAGCAAGGTCTGCCTCCCAACAACTGGACGGAACTGTGGTACTGGTTCTGGGCTGCAGCATAAGCATTTGGTTTCAAGAGATGTGATGAGCCAAAATAAAAAGCTCTTCAACAGCAAAGCAGCCCTCACAGACATGGTATTTACTCTTTGCTCAAACACAGTAAGTTGCTAAGATGACAGAAAGCTACTCGCTCTTCCACCATCACTGAAAAGATCTTCTGTCCTTCATTAAAAGTCAAAGCAATGCAACATGAGATATGACCTACAGCTGTCCTGGTGTGTGGAAGGAGTGAGAAAGACGATTGCACATCTGGCAGATCAGGAAGAAGCACTATTCTCCGTCTTGACAGCAGCAGACTATCAACTGTCTCAGCTCCACTCAAAACTGCAGTCTTTATCATACCTTTCTCAGTGTTCACTCAGGGTTCACTTGTACAGTACAGGACAACACAGATCCCTCACCTCTTGAGTATTGGCCAGAGCAGAAAATCAGATTCTTCCTGCCCCCAAGGAATGCAGTATAATTCAGAAATGCTTCTGTGCACATTATGATCCTAAAAAGCACTGTTTAAGTAACAGAGCTTGCATATTGCCAGTCAAAGAGAAAGCCTAAGCCATTCTGAGTGAAAGAGGCACTGCTCCAACTTCCTAACTCCCTGCCTGTTACCAATATTATTACTACACAAAAAAGCGTAAGGACAAGGACAATAAGAACAGCTGATGACCCTCACCATCTAAATATCAAGCTCATCAAATCTAAGAGTCATGTCATTAATTTCCTTGACATAACATGCAAACAAGCTAATACTTGATATTGGGGGGTCTAGATAGCCCTCTTGTATGAACTCCAACGCTTGACAGACAGTAGCTGAGAAGGCAGTTTTATGACTGGTATTGAAGGGAAGTTAAAAATTACTGATAATGTTAAAACACAAAAACAGCCAACTACCACTCTTTTTTCTCAATTGTAAGAAATTGCTGCTAACAGTGTGCCTATCTAATTCACAAGTGAATATTCTACAGTTTGACCCTATCAGCTATTACTTCAAATTTTTGTACTAAAAAAACCCTACCAGGCAAAGATGTAATTGCCAAAAAAAAAAAAATTCACCCTTGTTGGAAGCACAAGCAAAAATTATATCATTGCTGGACAGCTGAATTCACAGAGAGACTTCTACTTGCAGCTCACCCAGCACATGCTGCCTCTCTAAATATATTAGTATTGTCCCAACGTATCATGGAGAACAGATCATTGTTATTACAAACACATCATAAGTAAATTCTAGTTACTTCTTCCAGACAATAAATGGTTTTCCTGAGACATCAGTAAAGAAAAAGAAAGTAGTTCAAATTACTTAATGCAAAAGAGAAAAAGCTGTATTTCAAAATCAGTGTGGATTCAATTCCAAAACAATCACTACTATACTGTTACTACATTATTTCTTGAAGATACACAGCAGTTGATTCAGAATTGCCATGAGACAAATAGGAATAGCACTAAATCCTTGTCCAAAATCAAAAGGCATTCTTCTGTGTTTTTCTAAATCCAGGCATGATAATGAGAGGGAATGTGGCTCACCACTCGTCCTGCTGCACTAATCAGACTTTATAATTACCTTATACATCCATTCAGCTTTTGGACTGTAAAAAACTGTGCAACAATTTTACACGTGGCAAAGAAAATGTGTGTCAGCAGAGAAGCATAATCAAAGAACTTAACACAGCCGTATTTACCTGGAAATTGTCTGTCTTTCCTTATATACCGTCTGCTCATATTCTCTTTTATTAGCCACTTTTCATTTTTCAAATACACTCCATTTTTATTTTGGCATTAAATCCAATATTGTACATAAAGAGAAAAATCAAACAAGCAGAAGCCCCAGTTTTCTTCTGTGCACTTCATCCCATTACAGTCTTTCAACCCCTAGACCTATCATATCCATTCTCTCCTTTGCCACTTCCTCTGGAGCAGACTGACAAGAGATCTAATATTTCGCATCTTTTATAGGAGTTAAGAATCAAACTTTTCCATTCTTGTTTTTCAGTTATTACATCCAGAAGGAAGAACTCATAACGGACTTGCATCACATGGTAAGCTGCTTTAGCAGCACAGTGAAGGTAACAATACATCTCACTGGAGCCCACCATCAGAAGTGCAGAGACAGGAGCTAGGGACCAGTCTAACTTACTAACACAAGGCAAGACAGAGATGGTTTCGGCACAGACAGATAGCAGGTGCAGCTACCGTTCTGCCCACTGTTTGCATCTCACTTTAACTCTGCAAAGACAGAAGACAGAACCCTTTAGAGAAAACAGTTAAGTTTCAGAACTAAGGTCCACCACCTCTTCAACATTAGTAGTAGTAGCCACCAGTCAGCGTGGGAGAGTACAGTGCAATTTGAGTAATATTGAAAGCTCTGTAAATATCCAAATATGCCACAAATTTGACAGTTGAACAACTTAACTACAAGGCAATACTTTATTACTTTGCTGCCATTCCATTTGATCCAGCACAAAGTTTTAACATAATACACTGCTCAGGTTCCTGAGCATGGACACAAGAGCAGGTCAGAGCTACTGCACCTCTGTAAAACACTCTACATGCTCCAGAGGCTCAGACAGCCTATGTCACTGCTCGCCAGAGCAAATCAGAAAAACTGTTGGACGTGGTTTGGCCACCCCAGCCCTCCATGAGCCTCCAGGTGCACCTGCTCAGTCAGTACCCTTCACAACCTGCGTCTTCTCCCTGATGCTGCTCAGCCACATCAAGCCCTGCTAGGCAGTGAGAAACATACTGCATTCCAGTATCTTAAACTGCGAGTGCCTTGGGTTTACCTTTTCGGAGGGTTCAGTATAACAAAATATTGTGGGCACAGCATTTTCTTTAAGAAGCTTGTTGTTGCATTCCCTTTTAAAGCAATCGGGAGTGAAGTGTTCTGAACAAATGCTGCTGTACTTGGTTGGCTTGAAGTTTTTCCTTCTGACAGCAGCTTCCCATTTCTTGCAAAGATCAGGTCTTGTAAGAGGAAACCTGTAAACAAGCAGCGTTCTCAGCTTTTCGGGAAAGCTTTCTAACACGGGGTCGGGTTACGGTTAAGCACCGCAGTGACTGACGGCGCGGTCGCCCTGTTTCTCCTCTCACCGGCTCATCTTCCGAGCCAAACCCCTCCTGTCGCCCCAGACCTCCCACACGGACCTGGCGGGTAGTCTCCGCTCTCTGACACCCGGGAGCGGTGCGGGGACAGGGTGAAATCCCCCTCTCCCTGGAGAAGGCAGCAAAAAGCGTACTGCCCCTCGGCCTTCCCTAGAGACCCCCGCGGAGA
>NW_010429980.1:0-338 GCF_000710305.1 Buceros rhinoceros silvestris
CTACTTATCCTGCACTTGATCTCATGGATATAAGAATAAACTCACCGCCGGTGCGATGCAAATCCCGCGCCTTTGGAGTGGAGATGCTCAGACAGTCGCTCCTCGCCGCCGTGCCGGGAGGAGGACCGGCTGTGCCGGGGGAGTTTTACCATTTTGTCAGTCAATTATAATAATATTTCTGCTTCCAAATGTTTAAAAAGTTGGCTTCGGAAGGTATAATCATGGTACAGAGGCCAGCCTGACAATAGTAATTAATTAGGCTATTACGCATTCTACAGTGATAATTGCTTTGCTGGAAAGTCACCAGCCATGAAAAGGACCCGGCGCGAAAATGTAAT
>NW_010429980.1:488-1075 GCF_000710305.1 Buceros rhinoceros silvestris
CCGGCGCGTAAATGTAATTTATCACGCGGCGGTGATCCCGTGCCGCTGCCGTGCCTCGCCTTGAGCCCGTGGATGCTGCGGAGGGAGGCGGGGAGGGGGGGAAGAAATAGAAATTAATAGTACGTTGATATATAATGCAGAGGCAGAGCTCGCCGCCGGCCACCGAGGGCTCTGGGAACTGATAGGTGTCACGGTGGTGGGTGAGCTGGGACGACGCCGTCCTGACCCCGCCGAGCCAGGGCTGCTTGTGGGGATGTGCAGCTCCCCCATTTTTAGCCATTTTCTCCACTTGTTAGCAGGATGCTGGTGATGGCGCTTTCTCAGATGGGGGCACAGGGTTTGATCCCAGCTTCTGCCCCAAGAAAGCAAGGATTTGGATCTTTTTTTATCAAAAAACCTTGATTTTTGGGCTGCTGGGGGATTTTTCCAGATGTTTATTCAGCTCTACGTGAGGATTACCAGCGGTTCGAGGGTTATCTTTTTTTTCATTGACATTTCCTTGAAGTTTAGTGGGACTCAGAAAGAGCAGAGTGGACGCCTGGCTCGCCATCCTGCCGATCGGCCACGCTGGGGATACCCGGCGCTGA